>NW_026088523.1:0-67327 GCF_022605725.1 Anthonomus grandis grandis
ACACATCTCGTGAGAGTCAAATGATCCTTTTTAAGTTTTGGACATAACCAGGGTTAAGAAAGTAGAACAATTAATCATTATAGCATCGTACGATTTGATTCCAATTTAATTTTTTTGAAGTCTATTTGATGTACTGTAGTATATATACTACTAATAATAACCCTAAAAAATATTTAAAAATGATGATGATCAACCAGAATTAAGAAAATATAATAACTAATAGCGTTAACGATTGTTCCGGTTTAATTTTTAGACAGAATTTGATTAACCCTAAATAATTTTTTAAAATATTTTAAAGTATTGTGTTTAAAAAAAATAATCATATTTCACACTATTACTGTTATCTATTATTCCAATAAATTTTAAATTTACTATTTCGCATATACGAGATAGCCAAATGATGTTTTTTATGGTTTGAACACAACCAGAGTTAAGAAAATATAATAACTAATAGCGTTGGCGATTGTTCCGATTTAATTTTAATTCAATTTTTAGATATAATTTAATTAAACCTAAATGATTTTTAAAAATAACACATCTCGTGAGAGTTTACGGTTATTAAACTATTCAAATTTATTTTAAAATTAATATTTAGGTTAAACAAGATGATCCAAATGATCCTTTTTAAGTTTTTGGACATAACCAGGGTTAAGAAAATAGAACAATTAATCATTATAGCATTGTTCGATTTGACTCCAATTTAATTTTTTGAAGTTCATTTAATGTACTGTAAATTATTTTTAAAACTTTTCTTATGAATTGTTTTTTAAAAAAAATAATTATATCTCACTCTATTACTATTATCTATTATTTGAATATAATTTTAAATTTACTATTTCGCATATACAAGATAGCCAAATGATGTTTTTTACGGTTTTGAACAACAACCAGAATTGAGAAAATATAATAACTAATAGCGTTAACGATTGTTCCGATTTAATTTTTAGATATAATTTGATTAACCCTAAAAGATTTTAAAAAAATATTTTAATGTATTGTGTGTTAAAAAAAATAATCATGTCTCATTCAATTACGGTTACCTATTATTCAAATTTATTTTACAAATTTATATTTAGGTTATACAAGATGACCCAAATGATCCTTTTTAAGTTTTTGGACCATAACCATGGTTAAGAAAAGTAGAACAATTAAATCATTATAGCATTGTCCGATTTGATTCCAACTTAATTTTTGAAGTTCATTTAATGTACTGTAAATTATTTTTGAAATTTTTCTGATGTATTGTTTTTTAAAAAAAATAATCATATTTCACTCTATTACTATTATCTTTTATTCGAATATAATTTAAATTTACTACACATCTCGTGAGAGTTACAAGATAGCCAAATGATGTTTTTTACGGTTTGAACACAACCAGAATTAAGAAAATATAATAACTAATAGCGTTAACGATTGTTCCCGTTTAATTTTAATTTAATTTTTAGACAGAATTTGATTAACCCTAAATAATTTTTAAAAATATTTTAAAGTATTGTGTTTAAAAAAAATAATCATATTTCACACTATTACTGTTATCTATTATTCCAATAAATTTTAAATTTACTATTTCGCATATACGAGATAGCCAAATGATGTTTTTTACGGTTTGAACACAACCAGAGTTAAGAAAATATAATAACTAATAGCGTTGGCGATTGTTCCGATTTAATTTTAATTCAATTTTTAGATATAATTTAATTAAACCTAAATGATTTTTAAAAATATTTTGATGTATTGTGTTTAAAAAAAATAGTCATATCTCACTTAATTACGGTTATATACTATTCAAATTTATTTTAAAATTAATATTTAGGTTAAACAAGATGATCCAAATGATCCTTTTTAAGTTTTGGACATAACCAGGGTTAAGAAAATAGAACAATTAATCATTATAGCATTGTTCGATTTGACTCCAATTTAATTTTTGAAGTTCATTTAATGTACTGTAAATTATTTTTAAAACTTTTCTTATGAATTGGTTTTTTAAAAAAATAATTATATCTCACTCTATTACTATTATCTATTATTTGAATATAATTTAAATTTACTATTTCGCATATACAAGATAGCCAAATGATGTTTTTTACGGTTTGAACAACAACCAGAATTGAGAAAATATAATAACTAATAGCGTTAACGATTGTTCCGATTTAATTTTTAGATATAATTTGATTAACCCTAAAAGATTTTAAAAAATATTTTAATGTATTGTGTTTAAAAAAATAATCATGTCTCATTCAATTACGGTTACCTATTATTCAAATTTATTTTAAAATTTATATTTAGGTTATACAAGATGACCCAAATGATCCTTTTTAAGTTTTGGACATAACCATGGTTAAGAAAGTAGAACAATTAATCATTATAGCATTGTCCGATTTGATTCCAACTTAATTTTTGAAGTTCATTTAATGTACTGTAAATTATCTTTGAAATTATTTTGATGTTTTGTTTTTTAAAAAAATAATCATATTTCACTCTATTACTATTATCTTTTATTCGAATATAATTTAAATTTACTATCTCGCATATACAAGATAGCCAAATGATGTTTTTTACGGTTTGAACACAACCAGAATTAAGAAAATATAATAACTAATAGCGTTAACGATTGTTCCCGTTTAATTTTAATTTAATTTTTAGACAGAATTTGATTAACCCTAAATAATTTTTAAAAATATTTTAAAGTATTGTGTTTAAAAAAAATTATCATATTTCACACTATTACTGTTATCTATTATTCCAATAAATTTTAAATTTACTATTTCGCATATACGAGATAGCCAAATGATGTTTTTTACGGTTTGAACACAACCAGAGTTAAGAAAATATAATAACTAATAGCGATAACGATTGTTCCGACTTAATTTTAATTTAATTTTTGGATATAATTTCATTAACTCTAAATGATTTTTAAAAATATTTTGATGGATTGTGTTTAAAAAAAATAGTCATATCTCACTTAATTACGGTTATCTTATATTCAAATTTATTTTAAAATTAATATTTAGGTTATACAAGATGATCCAAATGATCCTTTTTAAGTTTTGGACATAACCAGGGTTAAGAAAGTAGAACAATTAATCATTATAGCATTGTCCGATTTGATTTCAATTTAATTTTTGAAGTCCATTTGATGTAATGTAAATTATTTTTACAATTTTTCTTATGAATTGTTTTTTAAAAAGATAATTATATCTCACTCTATTACTATTATCTATTATTCGAATATAATTTAAATTTACTATTTCGCATATACTAGATAGCCAAATGATGTTTTTTACGGTTTGAACACAACCAGAATTAAGAAAATATAACAACTAATAGCGATAACGATTGTTCCGACTTAATTTTAATTTAATTTTTGGATATAATTTCATTAACTCTAAATGATTTTTAAAAATATTTTGATGGATTGTGTTTAAAAAAAATAGTCATATCTCACTTAATTACGGTTATCTTATATTCAAATTTATTTTAAAATTAATATTTAGGTTATACAAGATGATCCAAATGATCCTTTTTAAGTTTTGGACATAACCAGGGTTAAGAAAGTAGAACAATTAATCATTATAGCATTGTCCGATTTGATTCCAATTTAATTTTTGAAGTCCATTTGATGTAATGTAAATTATTTTTACAATTTTTCTTATGAATTGTTTTTTAAAAAAATAATTATATCTCACTCCATTACTATTATCTATTATTCGAACATAATTTAAATTTACTATTTCGCATATACAAGATAGCCAAATGATGTTTTTTACGGTTTGAACACAACCAGAATTAAGAAAATATAATAACTAATAGCGTTAACGATTGTTCCGATTTAATTTTAAATTAATTTTTAGATATAATTTGTTTTACCCAAAATGAATTTTAAAAATATTTTGATATTGTGTTTAAAAAAAATAGTCATATCTCACTCAATTACGGTTATCTCATATTCAAATTTATTTTAAAATTAATATTTAGGTTAAACGAGATGATCCAAATGATCCTTTTTAAGTTTTGGACATAACCAGGGTTAAGAAAGTAGAACAATTAATCATTATAGCATTGTTCGATTTGACTCCAATTTAATTTTTGAAGTTCATTTAATGTACTGTAAATTATTTTTAAGACTTTTCTTATGAATTGTTTTTTAAAAAGATAATTATATCTCACTCTATTACTATTATCTATTATTCGAATATAATTTAAATTTACTATTTCGCATATACTAGATAGCCAAATGATGTTTTTTTACGTTTTGAACACAACCAGAATTAAGAAAATATAATAACTAATAGCGCTAACGATTGTTCCGGTTTAATTTTAATTTAATTTTTAGACAGAATTTGATTAACCCTAAATAATTTTTTAAAATATTTTAAAGTATTGTGTTTAAAAAAAATAATCATATTTCACACTATTACTGTTATCTATTATTCCAATAAATTTTAAATTTACTATTTTGCATATACGAGATAGCCAAATGATGTTTTTTATGGTTTGAACACAACCAGAGTTAACAAAATATAATAACTAATAGCGTTGGCGATAGTTCCGATTTAATTTTAATTCAATTATTAGATATAATTTGATTAACCTTAAGTGATTTTTAAAAACAGTTTTATGTATTTTATTTTAAAAAAATAGTCATATCTCACTCAATTACGGTTATCTATTATTCAAATTTATTTTAAAATTAATATTTAGGTTATACAAGATGACACAAATGATCCTTTTTAAGTTTTGGAAATAACCAGGGTTAAGAAAGTAGAACAATTAATCATTATAGCATTGTCCGATTTGATTCCAACTTAATTTTTAAAGTTCATTTAATGTACTGTAAATTATTTTTAAAATTTTTCTTATGAATTGTTTTTTAAAAAAATAATTATATCTTACTCTATTACTATTATCTTTTATTCGAATATAATTTAAATTTACTATCTCGCATATACAAGATAGCCAGATGATGTTTTTTACGGTTTGACCACAACCAGAATTAAGAAAATATAATGGCTAATAGCATTAACGATTGTTCCGAATTAATTTTAATTTAATTTTTAGATATAATTTGAATTTACCCTAAATGATTTTTAAAAATATTTTAATGTATTGTGTTTAAAAAAAATAGTCATATGTCACTTAATTACGGTTATGTTTTATTCAAATTTATTTTAAAATTAATATTTAGGTTAAACAAGATGATCCAAATGATCCTTTTTAAGTTTTGGACATAACCAGGGTTAAGAAAGTAGAACAATTAATCATTATAGCATCGTACGATTTGATTCCAATTTAATTTTTTTGAAGTCTATTTGATGTACTGTAGTATATATACTACTAATAATAACCCTAAAAAATATTTAAAAATGATGATGATCAACCAGAATTAAGAAAATATAATAACTAATAGCGTTAACGATTGTTCCGGTTTAATTTTTAGACAGAATTTGATTAACCCTAAATAATTTTTTAAAATATTTTAAAGTATTGTGTTTAAAAAAAATAATCATATTTCACACTATTACTGTTATCTATTATTCCAATAAATTTTAAATTTACTATTTCGCATATACGAGATAGCCAAATGATGTTTTTTACGGTTTGAACACAACCAGAGTTAAGAAAATATAATAACTAATAGCGTTGGCGATTGTTCCGATTTAATTTTAATTCAATTTTTAGATATAATTTAATTAAACCTAAATGATTTTTAAAAATATTTTGATGTATTGTGTTTAAAAAAAATAGTCATATCTCACTTAATTACGGTTATATACTATTCAAATTTATTTTAAAATTAATATTTAGGTTAAACAAGATGATCCAAATGATCCTTTTTAAGTTTTGGACATAACCAGGGTTAAGAAAATAGAACAATTAATCATTATAGCATTGTTCGATTTGACTCCAATTTAATTTTTGAAGTTCATTTAATGTACTGTAAATTATTTTTAAAACTTTTCTTATGAATTGTTTTTTAAAAAAATAATTATATCTCACTCTATTACTATTATCTATTATTTGAATATAATTTAAATTTACTATTTCGCATATACAAGATAGCCAAATGATGTTTTTTACGGTTTGAACAACAACCAGAATTGAGAAAATATAATAACTAATAGCGTTAACGATTGTTCCGATTTAATTTTTAGATATAATTTGATTAACCCTAAAAGATTTTAAAAAATATTTTAATGTATTGTGTTTAAAAAAATAATCATGTCTCATTCAATTACGGTTACCTATTATTCAAATTTATTTTAAAATTTATATTTAGGTTATACAAGATGACCCAAATGATCCTTTTTAAGTTTTGGACATAACCATGGTTAAGAAAGTAGAACAATTAATCATTATAGCATTGTCCGATTTGATTCCAACTTAATTTTTGAAGTTCATTTAATGTACTGTAAATTATCTTTGAAATTATTTTGATGTTTTGTTTTTTAAAAAAATAATCATATTTCACTCTATTACTATTATCTTTTATTCGAATATAATTTAAATTTACTATCTCGCATATACAAGATAGCCAAATGATGTTTTTTACGGTTTGAACACAACCAGAATTAAGAAAATATAATAACTAATAGCGTTAACGATTGTTCCCGTTTAATTTTAATTTAATTTTTAGACAGAATTTGATTAACCCTAAATAATTTTTAAAAATATTTTAAAGTATTGTGTTTAAAAAAAATTATCATATTTCACACTATTACTGTTATCTATTATTCCAATAAATTTTAAATTTACTATTTCGCATATACGAGATAGCCAAATGATGTTTTTTACGGTTTGAACACAACCAGAGTTAAGAAAATATAATAACTAATAGCGTTGGCGATTGTTCCGATTTAATTTTAATTCAATTTTTAGATATAATTTAATTAAACCTAAATGATTTTTAAAAATAGTTTTATGTATTTTGTTTTAAAAAAATAGTCATATCTCACTCAATTACGGTTATCTATTATTCAAATTTATTTTAAAATTAATATTTAGGTTATACAAGATGACACAAATGATCCTTTTTAAGTTTTGGACATAACCAGGGTTAAGAAAGTAGAACAATTAATCATTATAGCATTGTCCGATTTGATTCCAACTTAATTTTTAAAGTTCATTTAATGTACTGTAAATTATTTTTAAAATGTTTCTTATGAATTGTTTTTTAAAAAAATAATTATATCTCACCCTATTACTATTGTCTTTTATTCGAATATAATTTAAATTTACTATCTCGCATATACAAGATAGCCAAATGATGTTTTTTACGGTTTGAACACAACCAGAATTAAGAAAATATAATAGCTAATAGCGTTAACGATTGTTCCGAATTAATTTTAATTTAATTTTTAGATATAATTTGATTTACCCTAAATGATTTTTAAAAATATTTTAATGTATTGTGTTTAAAAAAAATAGTCATATGTCACTTAATTACGGTTAAATTTTATTCAAATTTATGATCGTAATCAAATATAATTATCTAAATATATATTAAATTTATGATCGTAATCAATAATAATTTGGTATCGTTGAAAAGAGCATTCCTTGGGCAATAAGAATCAACCAAAATATAGTTGATTTAGTCGAATCCTTTTCCGCCTGGGGGCTAGCTTTGACACCATCACCCAAAATCCTAAAAAAATCAAAAAAATCAAATGGAATGATATGACCTTTTCTTTATGAAAAAGTAGCCAAATAACATCCAAAGAGGCCAGTGAAAACCGTTTGTCAAAATGTCTTTCCTAACCGCAAATATTGGGAAAATAAGGAAAAAAAAACGCATCCCGAACGTAATAAGTCACTTTAATATTATAGGTAGGCCTTGGAAAATGAAACAAATGAAACATGAAAGGAACAAGAAAGTGATCTAATGGCGACCCAGGTGTTCAAAATGGCCTCCGTCATTTTGGACGCACATCTGAAAACGCTGATGAGTTGAAGAAACAGCAGTTTCAATTTCAGCTATTGGGATATTTAAGATGGCATTCCTAATTCTTGCAATCATATCCTTGCGGGAAGTTGGCCTTGTTGCATAGACTATATCCTTAATCCTTCCCCAGAGATAAAAATCAAGGCAGGTTAAATCGGGAGACCTAGAAATATTCATTAAGTTTTAATACGTGTGCAATTATAAACAGAATCATTCCAAATAGGCAACGTCTAAAGATTCTTGTGTTAAATACTTGCCTTGGCGCCCAAGGGAATAGGCTTCCTCTTCTGATCCAACGGTCAGGGAAGGAGGCATCTAAATACTGGCGAACAGCAAGAGCATAATGGGGGGGGGCAACCATCATGCTGGAAAAACATATTTTGGCGGACGTTCAGCCCAATATCTTCCATTAAAATTGGAAGAACATTTTCTAAGAAATGTAGGTATGTTAGACCATTTAATGCGCCCTCCAAAATATATGGACCAACAACCCGCCCTCCAATTATCCCACACCAAACATTTACACTATATCTCCCTTGATGCTGAACTTGTCCAAGCCAGCGCGGATTATTTCGGGCCCAAAAGTGCATATTATGTAAGTTTAAGTGCCCATTGCTATTAAAGGTGGCTTCGTCAGTCCACAACACAGTTGAAAGAAATTGAGGATTTTCTGCTATCATGCTTAATAGCCAGTGGCAAAAATCTAGCCTTTGGTCGAAATCCGGAGGAGAAAGGGCTTGGTGTAAGTTGATATGGTAGGGATGTAGCCTAAAATAGCAAGAAATGTAAAAAAAACCCTAAGATATGATATTTAGCAGGTTACATACCTATGGGTTCGAAGAATGCGGTGAACCGTACTTTGAGGAATACCCAAGTCTCGAGAAATCTCTCTAGTACTAATTTGGGGATTGATTTCTACAGATGCCAGGACATTAACTACATTTTGTTCGTTATTTTGCCTATTTCTAATCATGGCAGGTCTATGGATGCTACCTGTTGTTAACAGGCACTGGGCCAAACGCACAAACACGCGGCGATGGTATCGTGGTCGATTCGGATAGCGCAAATAGAAGGCGCGGGCAGCGATGGTCGCATTTTGCAAACACTCAAAATATATCGCCAGCATATTAAATGCTTCTTGGTTAGAAATCGGCATTGCAGAAAAGATTCAAAATTCAAATAACTACACTTTCTGAATGTAACACAGCAGAATAATGACAATAACAATGACAACAACACAGCAAATGACAGCTGTTATTATTTTATAATGCATCATGTTTCATTTGTTTCATTTTTCAAGGCCTACCTATAATATTAAAGTGACTTATTACGTTCGGGATGCGTTTTTTTTTCCTTATTTTCCCAATATTTGCGGTTAGGAAAGACATTTTGACAAACGGTTTTCACTGGCCTCTTTGGATGTTATTTGGCTACTTTTTCATAAAGAAAAAGTCATATCATTCTATTTGATTTTTTTGATTTTTTTAGGATTTTGGGTGATGGTGTCAAAGCTAGCCCCCAGGCGGAAAAGGATTCAACTAAATCAACTATATTTTGGTTGATTCTTATTGCCCAAGGAATGCTCTTTTCAACGATATCAAATTTGTTAAAATCGGTCAAACCGTTAAGAAGTTAAAGCAAGTTATTGCAAAAACAACTGAACGCGCTCCACCATCTTTGTTTTTAAAATGGCTGATTTTTTTATTTTACGAAAATCATAGATAACCTGGTTCTCTTTAAAAATGTAAAAAAAAAAATTTGGTTGTTATGCGAAATTTAAAGAAAAATGCAATTTTAAAATTTAAGATGGCAATTACGCCCTCTGGTGGTAATTTTTAGAACTTGAAAATATTTTCCAACGATTTTTCATGACCGATTTACCTAATAATTTTTTTTTTAAATTTTTTTTACGAATAGTTCCCGAGATATGGCCGAGGAACAGTCTTATTGGGTCACCCTGTACTGTAAATTATTTTTAAAATTTTTCTTATGAATTGTTTTTTAAAAAAATAATTATATCTCACTCTATTACTATTGTCTTTTATTCGAATATAATTTAAATTTACTATCTCGCATATACAAGATAGTGAAATGATGTTTTTTACGGTTTGAACACAACCAGAATTAAGAAAATATAATAGCTAATAGCGTTAACGATTGTTCCGAATTAATTTTAATTTAATTTTTAGATATAATTTGATTTACCCTAAATGATTCTTAAAAATATTTTAATGTATTGTGTTTAAAAAAAATAGTCATATGTCACTTAATTACGGTTATATTTTATTCAAATTTATTTTAAAATTAATATTTAGGTTAAACAAGATGATCCAAATGATCCTTTTTAAGTTTTGGACATAACCAGGGTTAAGAAAGTAGAACAATTAATCATTATAGCATCTTACGATTTGATTCCAATTTAATTTTTTTGAAGTCTGTTTGATGCTCTGTAAATTATTTTTGAAATTTTTCTGATGTATTGTTTTAAAAAAAAATAATCATATTTCACTCTATTACTGTTATATCTATTATTCGAATATAATTTAAATTTACTATTTCGCATATACAAGATAGCCAAATGATGTTTTTTACGGTTTGAACACAACCAGAATTAAGAAAATATAATAGCTAATAGCATTAACGATTGTTCCGAATTAATTTTAATTTAATTTTTAGATATAATTTGATTTACCCTAAATGATTTATAAAAATATTTTATTGTATTGTGTTTAAAAAAAATAGTCATATGTCACTTAATTACGGTTATGCTTTATTCAAATTTATTTTAAAATTAATATTTAGGTTAAACAAGATGATCCAAATGATCCTTTTTAAGTTTTGGACATAACCAGGGTTAAGAAAGTAGAACAATTAATCATTATAGCATCGTACGATTTGATTCCAATTTAATTTTTTTGAAGTCTATTTGATGTACTGTAAATTATTTTTGAAATTTTTCTTATGTATTGTTTTTAAAAAAAATAATCATATTTCTCTCTATTACTGTTATCTATTATTCGAATATAATTTAAATTTACTATTTCGCATATACAAGATAGCCAAATGATGTTTTTTACGGTTTGAACACAACCAGAATTAAGAAAATATAATAACTAATAGTGTTAACGATTGTTCCGATTTAATTTTAATTTAATTTTTAGATATAATTTGATTAACCCTAATTGATATTTAAAAATATTTTGATGTATTGTGTTTAAAAAAAATAGTCATATCTCACTTAATTACGGTTATCTCATATTCAAATTTATTTTAAAATTAGTATTTAGGTTAAACAAGATGATCCAAATGATCCTTTTTAAGTTTTGGACATAACCAGCGTTAAGAAAGTAGAACAATTAATCATTATAGCATTGTCCGATTTGATTTCAATTTAATTTTTGAAGTCCATTTGATGTACTGTAAATTATTTGTGAAAATTTTCTGATGTATTGTTTTTAAAAAAAATAATCATATTTCACTCTATTACTGTTATCTATTATTCGAATATAATTGAAATTTACTATTTCGCATATACAAGATAGCCAAATGATGTTTTTTACGGTTTGAACACAACCAGAATTAAGAAAATATAATAACTAATAGCGTTAACGATTGTTCCGATTTAATTTTAATTTAATTTTTAGATATAATTTGATTAACCCTAAATGATATTTAAAAATATTTTGATGTATTGTGTTTAAAAAAAATAGTCATATCTCACTCAATTACGGTTACCTATTATTCAAATTTATTTTAAAATTTATATTTAGGTTATACAAGATGACCCAAATGATCCTTTTTAAGTTTTGGACATAACCAGGGTTAAGAAAGTAGAAAAATTAATCATTATAACATTGTCCGATTTGATTCCAACTTAATTTTTGAAGTTCATTTAATGTACTGTAAATTATTTTTGAAATTTTTCTGATGTATTGTTTTTAAAAAAAATAATCATATTTCACTCTATTACTGTTATCTATTATTCGAATATAATTTAAATTTACTATTTCGCATATACAAGATAGCCAAATGATGTTTTATACGTTTTAAACACAACCAGAATTAAGAAAATATAATAACTAACAGCGTTAACGATTGTTCCGATTTTATTTTAATTTACTTTTTAGATATAATTTAATTAAACCTAAATGATTTTTAAACATATTTTGATGTATTGTGTTTAAAAAAAATAGTCATATCTCACTTAATTATGGTTATATACTATTCAAATTTATTTTAAAATTAATATTTAGGTTAAACAAGATGATCCAAATGATCCTTTTTAAGTTTTGGACATAACCAGGGTTAAGAAAGTAGAACAATTAATCATTATAGCATTGTCCGATTTGATTCCAACTTAATTTTTGAAGTTCATTTAATGTACTGTAAATTATTTTTAAAACTTTTCTTATGAATTGTTTTTTAAAAAAATAATTATATCTCACTCTATTACTATTATCTATTATTCGAATATAATTTAAATTTACTATTTCGCATATACAAGATAGCCAAATGATGTTTTTTACGGTTTGAACACAACCAGAATTAAGAAAATATAATAGCTAATAGCGTTAACGATTGTTCCGAATTAATTTTAATTTAATTTTTAGATATAATTTGATTTACCCTAAATGATTTTTAAAAATATTTTAATGTATTGTGTTTAAAAAAAATAGTCATATGTCACTTAATTACAGTTATATATTATTCAAATTTATTTTAAAATTAATATTTAGGTTAAACAAGATGATCCAAATGATC
Organism: Anthonomus grandis grandis; assembly: GCF_022605725.1. Lineage (NCBI taxonomy): Eukaryota > Metazoa > Arthropoda > Insecta > Coleoptera > Curculionidae > Anthonomus > Anthonomus grandis. The sequence goes on from NW_026088523.1 coordinate 12,701, forward strand.
CTTTTTAAGTTTTGGACATAACCAATGTTAAGAAAGTAGAACAATTAATCATTATAGCATCGTACGATTTGATTCCAATTTAATTTTTTTGAAGTCTATTTGATGTACTGTAAATTATTTTTGAAATTTTTCTTATGAATTGTTTTTTAAAAAAATAATTATATCTCACTCTATTACTATTATCTATTATTTGAATATAATTTAAATTTACTATTTCGCATATACTAGATAGCGAAATGATGTTTTTTACGGTTTGAACACAACCAGAATTAAGAAAATATAATAACTAATACCGATAACGATTGTTCCGATTTAATTTTAATTTAATTTTTAGATATAATTTCATTAACTCTAAATTATTTTTAAAAATATTTTGATGTATTGTGTTTAAAAAAAATAGTCATATCTCACTTAATTACGGTTATCTTATATTCAAATTTATTTTAAAATTAATATTTAGGTTATACAAGATGATCCAAATGATCCTTTTTAAGTTTTGGACATAACCAGGGTTAAGAAAGTAGAACAATTAATCATTATAGCATTGTCCGATTTGATTCCAATTTAATTTTTGAAGTCCATTTGATGTAATGTAAATTATTTTTACAATTTTTCTTATAAATTGTTTTTTAAAAAAATAATTATATCTCACTCCATTACTATTATCTATTATTCGAATATAATTTAAATTTACTATTTCGCATATACAAGATAGCCAAATGATGTTTTTTACGGTTTGAACACAACCAGAATTAAGAAAATATAATAACTAATAGCGTTAACGATTAATCCGATTTAATTTTAAATTAATTTTTAGATATAATTTGTTTTACCCTAAATGAATTTTAAAAATATTTTGATGTATTGTGTTTAAAAAAAATAGTCATATCTCACTCAATTACGGTTATCTCATATTCAAATTTATTTTAAAATTAATATTTAAGTTAAACAAGATGATCCAAATGATCCTTTTTAAGTTTTGGACATAACCAGGGTTAAGAAAATAGAACAATTAATCATTATAGCATTGTTCGATTTGACTCCAATTTAATTTTTGAAGTTCATTTAATGTACTGTAAATTATTTTTAAAAGTTTTCTTATGAATTGTTTTTTAAAAAGATAATTATATCTCACTCTATTACTATTATCTATTATTCGAATATAATTTAAACTTACTATTTCGCATATACTAGATAGCCAAATGATGTTTTTTACGGTTTGAACACAACCAGAATTAAGAAAATATAATAACTAATAGCGATAACGATTGTTCCGATTTAATTTTAATTTAATTTTTAGATATAATTTCATTAACTCTAAATTATTTTTAAAAATATTTTGATGTATTGTGTTTAAAAAAAATAGTCATATCTCACTTAATTACGGTTATCTTATATTCAAATTTATTTTAAAATTAATATTTAGGATATACAAGATGATCCAAATGATCCTTTTTAAGTTTTGGACATAACCAGGGTTAAGAAAGTAGAACAATTAATCATTATAGCATTGTCCGATTTGATTCCAATTTAATTTTTGAAGTCCATTTGATGTAATGTAAATTATTTTTAAAATTTTTCTTATGAATTGTTTTTTAAAAAAATAATTATATCTCACTCTATTACTATTATCTTTTATTCGAATATAATTTAAATTTACTATCTCGCATATACAAGATAGCCAATTGATGTTTTTTACGGTTTGAACACAACCAGAATTAAGAAAATATAATAGCTAATAGCGTTAACGATTGTTCCGATTTAATTTTAAATTAATTTTTAGATATAATTTGTTTTACCCTAAATGAATTTTAAAAATATTTTGATGTATTGTGTTTAAAAAAAATAGTCATATCTCACTCAATTACGGTTATCTCATATTCAAATTTATTTTAAAATTAATATTTAGGTTAAACAAGATGATCCAAATGATCCTTTTTTAATTTTGGACATAACCAGGGTTAAGAAAATAGAACAATTAATCATTATAGCATTGTTCGATTTGACTCCAATTTAATTTTTGAAGTTCATTTAATGTACTGTAAATTATTTTTAAAACTTTTCTTATGAATTGTTTTTTAAAAAGATAATTATATCTCACTCTATTACTATTATCTATTATTCGAATATAATTTAAATTTACTATTTCGCCTATACTAGATAGCCAAATGATGTTTTTTACGGTTTAAACACAACCAGAATTAAGAAAATATAATAACTAATAGCGTTAACGATTGTTCCGGTTTAATTTTATTTAATTTTTAGACAGAATTTGATTAACCCTAAATAATTTTTTAAAATATTTTAAAGTATTGTGTTTAAAAAAAATAATCATATTTCACACTATTACTGTTATCTATTATTCCAATAAATTTTAAATTTACTATTTCGCATATACGAGATAGCCAAATGATGTTTTTTATGGTTTGAACACAACCAGAGTTAAGAAAATATAATAACTAATAGCGTTGGCGATTGTTCCGATTTAATTTTAATTCAATTTTTAGATATAATTTGATTAACCTTAAGTGATTTTTAAAAATAGTTTTATGTATTTTGTTTTAAAAAAATAGTCATATCTCACTCAATTACGGTTATCTATTATTCAAATTTATTTTAAAATTAATATTTAGGTTATACAAGATGACACAAATGATCCTTTTTAAGTTTTGGACATAACCAGGGTTAAGAAAGTAGAACAATTAATCATTATAGCATTGTCCGATTTGATTCCAACTTAATTTTTAAAGTTCATTTAATGTACTGTAAATTATTTTTAAAATGTTTCTTATGAATTGTTTTTTAAAAAAATAATTATATCTCACCCTATTACTATTGTCTTTTATTCGAATATAATTTAAATTTACTATCTCGCATATACAAGATAGCCAATTGATGTTTTTTACGGTTTGAACACAACCAGAATTAAGGAAATATAATAGCTAATAGCGTTAACGATTGTTCCGAATTAATTTTAATTTAATTTTTAGATATAATTTGATTTACCCTAAATGATTTTTTAAAATATTTTGATGTATTGTGTTTAAAAAAAATAGTCATATCTCACTTAATTATGGTTATATACTATTCAAATTTATTTTTAAATTAATATTTAGGTTAAACAAGATGATCGAAATGATCCTTTTTAAGTTTTGGACATAACCAGGGTTAAGAAAGTAGAACAATTAATCATTATAGCATTGTCCGATTTGATTCCAACTTAATTTTTGAAGTTCATTTAATGTACTGTAAATTATTTTTAAAATGTTTCTTATGAATTGTTTTTTAAAAAAATAATTATATCTCACCCTATTACTATTGTCTTTTATTCGAATATAATTTAAATTTACTATCTCGCATATACAAGATAGCCAATTGATGTTTTTTACGGTTTGAACACAACCAGAATTAAGGAAATATAATAGCTAATAGCGTTAACGATTGTTCCGAATTAATTTTAATTTAATTTTTAGATATAATTTGATTTACCCTAAATGATTTTTTAAAATATTTTGATGTATTGTGTTTAAAAAAAATAGTCATATCTCACTTAATTATGGTTATATACTATTCAAATTTATTTTTAAATTAATATTTAGGTTAAACAAGATGATCGAAATGATCCTTTTTAAGTTTTGGACATAACCAGGGTTAAGAAAGTAGAACAATTAATCATTATAGCATTGTCCGATTTGATTCCAACTTAATTTTTGAAGTTCATTTAATGTACTGTAAATTATTTTTAAAACTTTTCTTATGAATTGTTTTTTAAAAAAATAATTATATCTCACTCTATTACTATTATCTATTATTCGAATATAATTTAAATTTACTATCTCGCATATACAAGATAGCCAATTGATGTTTTTTACGGTTTGAACACAACCAGAATTAAGAAAATATAATAGCTAATAGCGTTAACGATTGTTCCGAATTAATTTTAATTTAATTTTTAGATATAATTTGATTTACCCTAAATGATTTTTAAAAATATTTTAATGTATTGTGTTTAAAAAAAAATAGTCATATGTCACTTAATTACAGTTATATTTTATTCAAATTTATTTTAAAATTAATATTTAGGTTAAACAAGATGATCCAAATGATCCTTTTTAAGTTTTGGACATAACCAGGGTTAAGAAAGTAGAACAATTAATCATTATAGCATCGTCTGATTTGATTCCAATTTAATTTTTTTGAAGTCTATTTGATGTACTGTAAATTGTTTTTGAAATTTTTCTGATGTATTTTTTTTAAAAAAAATAATCATATTTCACTCTATTACTGTTATCTATTATTCGAATATAATTTAAATTTACTATTTCGCATATACAAGATAGCCAAATGGTGTTTTTTACGGTTTTAAAATACAACAATTAATCATTATAGCATTGTCCGATTTCATTCCAATTTAATTTTTGAAGTTCAATTGATGTACTCTAAATTATTTTTAAAATGTTTCTGATGTATTGTTTTTAAAAAAAATAATCATATTTCACACTATTACTGTTATCTATTATTCCAATATATTTTAAATTTACTATTTCGCATATACGAGATAGCCAAATGATGTTTTTTACGGTTTGAACACAACCAGAGTTAAGAAAATATAATAACTAATAGCGTTGGCGATTGTGCCGATTTAATTTTAATTTAATTTTTAGATATAATTTGATTAACCTTAAATGATTTTAAAAAATAATTTTATGTATTGTGTTTTAAAAAAATAGTCATATCTCATTCTATTACGGTTATTAATTATTCAAATATAATTTAAAATTAATATTTAGGTTATACAAGATGATCCAAATGATCCTTTTTAAGTTTTGGACATAACCAGGGTTAAGAAACTAGAACAATTATTCATTATAGCATTGTCCGATTTGATTCGAATTTAATTTTTGAAGTCCATTTGATGTACTGTAAATTATTTTTAAAATTTTTTTTATGAATTGTTTTAAAAAAAAATAATCATATTTCACCACTCTATTACTATTATCTATTATTCGAATATAATTTAAATTTACTATTTCGCATATACAAGATAGCCAAATGATGTTTTTTACGGTTTAAACACAACCAGAATTAAGAAAATATAATAACTAATAGCGTTAACGATTGTTCCGATTTAATTTTAATTTAATTTTTAGATATAATTTGATTAACCCTAAATGATTGTTAAAAATATTTGAATGTATTGTGTTTAATGTGTTAATTTTAATTCAATTTTTAGATATAATTTGACTAACCCTAAATTATTTAAAAAAATAGTTTTATGTATTGTGTTTTAAAAAAATAGTCATATCTCACTCTATTACGGTTATTAATTATTCAAATATAATTTAAAATTAATATTTAGGTTATACAAGATGACCCAAATGATCTTTTTTGTGTTTTGGATATAACCAGGGTTAAGAAAATAGAACAATTAATTATTATAGCATTGTCCGATTTCATTCCAATTTAATTTTTGAAGTTCAATTGATGTACTCTAAATTATTTTTAAAATGTTTCTGATGTATTGTTTTTAAAAAAAATAATCATATTTCACACTATTACTGTTATCTATTATTCCAATATATTTTAAATTTACTATTTCGCATATAGGAGATAGCCAAATGATGTTTTTTACGGTTTGAACACAACTAGAGTTAAGAAAATATAATAACTAATAGCGTTAACGATTGTTCCGATTTAATTTTAATTTAATTTTTAGATATAATTTGATTAACCCTAAATGATTTTTAAAAATATTTTAATGTATTGTGTAAAAAAAAAATAGTCATATCTCACTTAATTACGGTTATCTCATATTCAAATTTATTTTAAAATTAATATTTAGGTTATACAAGATGATCCAAATGATCCTTTTTAAGTTTTGGACGTAACCAGGGTTAAAAAAGTAGAACAATTTAATCATTATAGCATTGTCCGATTTGATTCCAATTTAATTTTTGAAGTCCATTTGATGTACGGTAAATTATTTTTGAAATTTTTCTGATGTTTTGTTTTTAAAAAAAATAATCATATTTCACACTATTACTGTTATCTATTATTCCAATATATTTTAAATTTACTATTTCGCATATACGAGATAGCCAAATGATGTTTTTTACGGTTTGAACACAACCAGAGTTAAGAAAATATAATAACTAATAGCGTTAACGATTGTTCCGATTTAATTTTAATTTAATTTTTAGATATAATTTGATTAACCCTAAATGATTGTTAAAAATATTTGAATGTATTGTGTTTAAAAAAAATAGTCATATCTCACTTAATTACGGTTATCTATTATTCAAATTTATTTCAAATTAATGTTTAGGTTATACAAGATGACCCAAATGATCTTTTTTGTGTTTTGGATATAACCAGGGTTAAGAAAATAGAACAATTAATCATTATAGCATTGTCCGATTTCATTCCAATTTAATTTTTGAAGTTCAATTGATGTACTCTAAATTATTTTTAAAATGTTTCTGATGTATTATTTTTAAAAAAAAATAATCATATTTCACACTATTACTGTTATCTATTATTCCAATATATTTTAAATTTACTATTTCGCATATACGAGATAGCCAAATGATGTTTTTTACGGTTTGAACACAACAAGAGTTAAGAAAATATAATAACTAATAGCGTTGGCGATTGTTTCGATTTAATTTTAATTCAATTTTTAGATAAAATTTGATTAACCCTAAATGATTTTTAAAAATATTTTGATGTATTGTGTTTAAAAAAAATAGTCATATCTCTCTCAATTACGGTTACCTATTATTCAAATTTATTTTAAAATTCATATTTAGGTTATACAAGAAGACCCAAATGATCCTTTTTAAGTTTCGGACATAACCAGGGTTAAGAAAGTAGATCAATTAATCATTATAGCATTGTCCGATTTGATTCCAATTTAATTTTTGAAGTCCATTTGATGTACTGTAAATTATTTTTGATATTTTTCTGATGTATTTTTAAAAAAAAAATGTATCATATTTCACAGTATTACTGTTATCTATTATTTGAATATAATTTAAATGTACTATTTCTCATATATAAGATAGCAAAATGATTTTTTTTACGGTTTGAACACAACCAGAATTAAGAAAATATAATAACTAATAGCGTTAACAATTGTTCCGATTTAATTTTAAATTAATTTTTAGATATAATTTGATTAACCCTAAATGATTTTTAAAAATATTTTGATGTATTGTGTTTAAAAAAAAAAGTCATATCTCACTCAATTACGGTTATCTATTATTCAAATTTATTTTAAAATTAATATTTAGGTTATACAAGATGACACAAATGATCCTTTTTAAGTTTTGGACATAACCAGGGTTAAGAAAATAGAACAATTAATGATTATAGCATTATCCGATTTCATTCCAATTTAATATTTGAAGTTCATTTAATGTACTGTAAATTATTTTTGAAATTTTCTGATGTATTGTTTTTAAAAACAATAATCATATTTCACCACTCTATTACTGTTATCTATTATTCGAATATAATTTAAATTTACTATTTCGCATATACAAAGGATAGCCAAATGATGTTTTTTACTGTTTGAACACAACCAGAGTTAAGAAAATGTAATAACTAATAGCGTTAACGATTGTTCCGACCCAATTTTAATTTAATTTTTAGATATAGTTTGATTAACCCTAAATGATTTTTAAAAATAGTTTTATGTATTGTGTTTTAAAAAAATTGTCATATCTTACTCTATTACGGTTATCAATTATTCAAATATAATTTAAAATTAATATTTAGGTTATCAAGATGACTCAAATGATCCTTTTTAAGTTTTGGACATAACCAGGGTTAAGAAAATAGAACAATTAATCATTATAGCATTGTCCGATTTGACTCCAATTTAATTTTTGAAGTTCATTTAGTGTACTGTAAATTATTTTTAAAATTTTTCTTATGAATTGTTTTTTAAAAAAATAATTATATCTCACTCTATTACTGTTATCTATTATTCGGATATAATTTAAATATACTATTTTGTCTATGCAAGATTGCCAAATGATGTTTTTTACTGTTTGAACACAAGCAAAGTTAAGAAAATGTAATAACTAATAGCATTAACGATTGTTCCGATTTAATTTTTAGATATAATTTGATTAACCCTAAATGATTATTAAAAATAGTTTTATGTATTGTGTTTTAAAAAATAGTCATATCTCACTCTATTACGGTTATTAATTGTTCAAATATAATTTAAAATTAATATTTAGGTTATCAAGATGACTCAAATGATCCTTTTTAAGTTTTGGACATAACCAGAATAAAGAAAATCGATTACTAGTACCTATAGCTATTGTTCCGATATGATTTTAATTTAATTTTTAGATATAATTTGTTTAACCTTAAGTCATTTTTTTAAATATTTTGATGTATTGTGTTTAAAAAAATTGTCATATCTCACTCAATTACGGTTATCTATTATTTAAATTTATTTTAAAATTAATATTTAGGTTATACAAGATGACACAAATGATCCTTTTTAAGTTTTGGACGTAACCAGGGTTAAGAAAGTACATCAATTAATCATTATAGCATTGTCAATATTTAACCCTAAATGATATTTAAAAATATTTTGATGTATTGTGTTTAAAAAAAAAAGTCATATCTTACTCAATTACGGTTATCTATTATTCAAATTTATTTTAAAATTAATATTTAGGTTATACAAGATGACACAAATGATCCTTTTTAAGTTTTGGACATAACCAGGGTTAAGAAAATAGAACAATTAATGATTATAGCATTATCCGATTTCATTCCAATTTAATATTTGAAGTTCATTTAATGTACTGTAAATTATTTTTGAAATTTTTCTGATGTATTGTTTTTAAAAACAATAATCATATTTCACCACTCTATTACTGTTATCTATTATTCGAATATAATTTAAATTTACTATTTCGCATATACAAAGGATAGCCAAATGATGTTTTTTACGGTTTGAACATAACCAGAATTAAGAAAATATAATAGCTAATAGCGTTAACGATTGTTTCGATTTAATTTTAAATTAATTTTTAGATATAATTTGATTAACCCTAAATGATTTTTAAAAATATTTTGATGTATTGTGTTTAAAAAAAATACTCATATCTCACTTAATTACGGTTATCTATTATTCAAATTTATTTTAAAATGAATATTTAGGTTATACAAGATGACCCAAATTATCCTTTTTAAGTTTTGGACATAACCAGGGTTAAGAAAGTAGAACAATTAATCATTATAGCATTGTCCGATTTGATTCCAATTTAATTTTTGAAGTCCATTTGATGTACGGTAAATTATTTTTGAAATTTTTCTGATGTTTTGTTTTAAAAAAAAATAATCATATTTCACTCTGTTACTGTTATCCATTATTCGAATATAATTTAAAATTACTATTTCGCATATAGAACATAGCCAAATGATGTTTTTTACTGTTTGAACACAACCAGAGTTAAGAAAATGTAATAACTAATAGCGTTAACGATTGTTCCGACCTAATTTTAATTTAATTTTTAGATATAATTTGATTAACCCTAAATGATTTTTAAAAATAGTTTTATGTATTGTGTTTTAAAAAAATAGTCATATCTTACTCTATTACGGTTATCAATTATTCAAATATAATTTAAAATTAATATTTAGGTTATCAAGATGACTCAAATGATCCTTTTTAAGTTTTGGACATAACCAGAATAAAGAAAATCGATTACTAGTACCTATAGCTATTGTTCCGATAGGATTTTAATTTAATTTTTAGATATAATTTGTTTAACCTTATGTAATTTTTTTAAATATTTTGATGTATTGTGTTTAAAAAAATTGTCATATCTCACTCAATTACGGTTATCTATTATTTAAATTTATTTTAAAATTAATATTTAGGTTATACAAGATGACACAAATGATCCTTTTTAAGTTTTGGACGTAACCAGGGTTAAGAAAGTACAACAATTAATCATTATAGCATTGTCCGATTTGATTCCAACTTAATTTTTGAAGTTCATTTAATGTACTGTAAATTATTTTTGAAATTTTTCTGATGTATTGTTTTTAAAAACAATAATCATATTTCACCACTCTATTACTGTTATCTATTATTCGAATATAATTTAAATTTACTATTTCGCATATACAAAGGATAGCCAAATGATGTTTTTTACGGTTTGAACATAACCAGAATTAAGAAAATATAATAACTAATAACGTTAACGATTGTTCCGATTTAATTTTAATTTAATTTTTAGATATAATTTGATTAACCCTAAATGATTTTTAAAAATATTTTGATGTATTGTGTTTAAAAAAAATAGTCATATCTCACTTAATTACGGTTATCTTATATTTAAATTTATTTTAAAATTAATATTTAGGTTATACAAGATGATCCAAATGATCCTTTTTAAGTTTTGGACATAACCAGGGTTAAGAAAATAGAACAATTAATCATTATAGCATTGTCCGATTTGACTCCAATTTAATTTTTGAAGTTCATTTAGTGTACTGTAAATTATTTTTGAAATTTTTCTGATGCATTGTTTTAAAAAAAAATAATCATATTTCACTCTATTACTGTTAATTATTATTCGAATATATTTTAAATTTACTATTTCGCATATACAAGATAGCCAAATTATGTTTTTTACGGTTTGAACACAACCAGAGTTAAGAAAATATAACTAATAGCGTTGGCGATTGTTCCGATTTAATATTAATTCAATTTTTAGATATAATTTGATTAACCCTAAATGATTTTTAAAAATATTTTGATGAATTGTGTTTAAAAAAAATAGTCATATCTCACTTAATTACGGTTATCTTATATTTAAATTTATTTTAAAATTAATATTTAGGTTATACAAGATGATCCAAATGATCCTTTTTAAGTTTTGGACATAACCAGGGTTAAGAAAGTAGAACAATTAATCATTATAGCATTGTCCGATCTGATTCCAATTTAATTTTTGAAGTCCATTTGATGTACTGTAAATTATTTTTGAAATATTTCTGATGTATTGTTTTTAAAAAAAATAATCATATTTCACCACACTATAACTGTTATCTATTATTCATATATAATTTAAATTTACTATTTCGCATATACAAAGGATAGCCAAATTATGTTTTTTACGGTTTGAACACAACCAGAGTTAAGAAAATATAACTAATAGCGTTGGCGATTGTTCCGATTTAATATTAATTTAATTTTTAGATATAATTTGATTAACCCTAAATGATTTTTAAAAATATTTTGATGTATTGTGTTTAAAAAAAATAGTCATATCTCACTTAATTACGGTTATCTTATATTTAAATTTATTTTAAAATTAATATTTAGGTTATACAAGATGACCCAAATGATCCTTTTTAAGTTTTGGATATAACCAGGGTTAAGAAAATAGAACAATTAATCATTATAGCATTGTCCGATCTGATTCCAATTTAATTTTTGTTTTTGAAGGCCATTTAATTTACTGTAAATTATTTTTGAAATTTTTCTGATGTATTGTTTTTAAAAAAAAATAATTATATTTCACTCTATTACTGTTATCTATTATTCGAATATAATTTAAATTTACTATTTCCCATATATAAGATAGCAAAATGATGTTTTTTACGGTTTGAACACAACCAGAATTAAGAAAATATAATAACTAATAGCGTTAACGATCGTTTCGATTTAATTTTAAATTAATTTTTAGATATAATTTGATTAACCCTAAATGATTTTTAAAAATATTTCGATGTATTGTGTTTAAAAAAAATACTCATATCTCACTTAATTACGGTTATCTATTATTCAAATTTATTTTAAAATTAATATTTAGGTTAAACAAGATGATCCAAATGATCCTTTTTAAATTTTGGACATAACCAGGGTTAAGAAAATAGAACAATTTATCATTATAGCATTGTTCGATTTGACTCCAATTTAATTTTTGAAGTTTATTTAATGTACTGTAAATTATTTTTAAAACTTTTCTTAAAAAAATTGTTTTTCAAAAAAATAATTATATCTCACTCTAATACTATTATCCATTATTTGAATATAATTTAAAATTACTATTTCGCATATACAAGATAGCCAAATGATTTTTTTTACGGTTTAAACACAACCAGAGTTAAGAAAATGTAATAACTAATAGCGTTAACGATTGTTCCGATTTAATTTTAAGTTAATTTTTTGATATAATTTGATTAACCCTAAATGATTTTTAAAAACATTTCGATGTATTGTGTTTAAAAAAAATAGTCATATCTCACTTAATTACGGTTATCTATTATTCAAATTTATTTTAAAATTAATATTTAGGTTATACAAGATGACCCAAATGGTCCTTTTTAAGTTTTGGACATAAACAGGGTTAAGAAAATAGAACAATTAATCATTATAGCATTGTCCGATTTGACTCCAATTTAATTTTTGAAGTTCATTTAGTGTACTGTAAATTATTTTTGAAGTTTTTCTGATGTATTGTTTTTAAGAAAAATAATCATATTTCACTCTGTTACTGTTATCTATTATTCGAATATAATTTAAAATTACTATTTCTCATATACAAGATAGCCAAATGATGTTTTTTACTGTTTAAACACAACCAGAATTAAGAAAATATAATAACTAATAGCGTTAACGATTGTTCCGATTTAATTTTAAATTAATTTTTAAATATAATTTGATTAACCCTAAATGATTTTTAAAAATATTTTGATGTATTGTGTTTAAAAAAAATAGTCATATCTCACTCAATTACGGTTATCTATTATTCAAATTTATTTTAAAATGAATATTTAGGTTATACAAGATGACCCAAATGATCCTTTTTAAGTTTTGGACATAACCAGGATTAAGAAAATATAACAATTTATCATTATAGCATTGTTCGATTTGACTCCAATTTAATTTTTGAAGTTCATTTAATGTACTGTAAAATATTTTTAAAATTTTTCTTATGAATTGTTTTTCAAAAAAATAATTATATCTCACTCTATTACTATTATCTATTATTCGAATATAATTTAAATTTACTATTTCGCATATACAAAATAGCCAAATGATGTTTTTTACGGTTTGAACACAACCAGAAGTAAGAAAATATAATAACTAATAGCGTTAACGACTGTTCCGATTTAATTTTAATTTAATTTTTAGATATAATTTGATTAACCCTAAATGATTTTTAAAAATATTTTAATGTATTGTGTTTAAAAAAAATAGTCATATCTCACTTAATTACGGTTTTCTATTATTCAAATTTATTTTAAAATTAATATTTGGGTTATACATGTTGATCCAAATGATCCTTTTTAAGTTTTGGACATAACCAGGGTTAAGAAAATTAAACAATTAATCATTATAGCATTGTCCGATTTGACTCCAATTTAATTTTTGAAGTTCATTTAGTGTACTGTAAATTATTTTTGAAAAATTTCTGATGTATTGTTTTTAAGAAAAATAATCATATTTCACTCTGTTACTGTTATCTATTATTCGAATATAATTTAAAATTACTATTTCGCATATACAAGATAGCCAAATGATGTTTTTTACTGTTTAAACACAACCAGAATTAAGAAAATATAATAACTAATAGCGTTAACGATTGTTCCGATTTAATTTTAAATTAATTTTTAGATATAATTTGATTAACCCTAAATGATTTTTAAAAATATTTTGATGAATTGTGTTTAAAAAAAATAGTCATATCTCACTTAATTACGGTTATCTTAGATTTAAATTTATTTTAAAATTAATATTTAGGTTATACAAGATGATCCAAATGATCCTTTTTAAGTTTTGGACATAACCAGGGTTAAGAAAGTAGAACAATTAATCAATATAGCATTGTCTGATCTGATTCCAATTTAATTTTTGAAGTCCATTTGATGTACTGTAAATTATTTTTGAAATTTTTCTGATGTATTGTTTTTAAAAAAAAATAATTATATTTCACTCTATTACTGTTATCTATTATTCGAATATAATTTAAATTTATTATTTCCCATATATAAGATAGCAAAATGATGTTTTTTACGGTTTGAACACAACCAGAATTAAGAAAATATAATAGCTAAAAGCGTTAACGATTGTTTCGATTTAATTTTAAATTAATTTTTAGATATAATTTGATTAACCCTAAATGATTTTTAAAAATATTTTGATGTATTGTGTTTAAAAAAAATAGTCATATCTCACTCAATTACGGTTATCTATTATTCAAATTTATTTTAAAATGAATAATTAGGTTATACAAGATGACCCAAATGGTCCTTTTTAAGTTTTGAACATAAACAGGGTTAAGAAAATTAAACAATTAATCATTATAGCATTGTCCGATTTGACTCCAATTTAATTTTTGAAGTTCATTTAGTGTACTGTAAATTATTTTTGAAATTTTTCTGATGTATTGTTTTTAAGAAAAATAATCATATTTCACTCTGTTACTGTTATCTATTATTCGAATATAATTTAAAATTACTATTTCGCATATACAAGATAGCCAAATGATGTTTTTTGCGGTTTGAACACAACCAGAGTTAAGACAATGTAATAACTAATAGCGTTGGCGATTGTTCCTATTTAATTTTAATTCAATTTTTAGATATAATTTGATTAACCCTAAATGATTTTTAAAAATAGTTTTATGTATTATGTTTTGAAAAAATAGTCATATCTCACTCAATTACGGTTATCTATTATTCAAATTTATTTTAAAATTAATATTTAGGTTATAAAAGATGACTCAAATGATCCTTTTTAAGTTTTGGACATAACCAGGGTTAAGAAAATCTATTACTATTACCTATAGCTATTGATCCGATATGATTTTAATTTTTAGATATAATTTGTTTAACCCTATATAATTATTTTAAATATTTTAATGTATTGTTTAAAAAAAAAAATAGTCATATCTCACTCAATTACGGTTATCTATTATTCAAATTTATTTTAAAATTAATATTTAGGTTATACAAGATGACTCAAATGATCCTTTTTAAGTTTTGGACATAACGAGGGTTAAGAAAATAAAAGGATTAATCATTAAAGCATTGTCCGATTTGATTTCAATTTAATTTTTAAAGTTCATTTGATTTACTGTAAATAATTTTTTAAATTTTTCTTATAAATTGTTTTTAAAAAAAAATAGTTATATCTCACTCTATTACTGATATCTATTATTCGAATATAATTTAAATTTACTATTTCGCATGTACAAGATAGCCAAATGATGTTTTTTACGGTTTGAACACAACCAGAGTTAAGAAAATGTAATAACTAATAGCGTTAGCGATTGTTCCGATTTAATTTTAATTCAATTTTTAGATAAAATTTGAATAACCCTAAATAATTTTTTAAAGTATTCTGATGTATTGTGTTTAAAAAAAATAGTCATATCTCACTCAATTACGGTTATCTATTATTCAAATTTATTTTAAAATTAATATTTAGGTTATACAAGATGACCCAAATGATCCTTTTTAAGTTTTGGACATAACCAGAATGAAGAAAATCGATTTCTATTACCTATAGCTATTGTTCCGATATGATTTTAATTTTTAGATATAATTTGTTTAACCCTAAGTAATATTTTTAAATATTTTGATGTATTGTGATTAAAGAAAATAGTCATATCTCACTCAATTACGGTTATCTATTATTCAAATTTATTTTAAAATTAATATTTAGGTTATAAAAGATGACCTAAATAATCCTTTTTAAGTTTTGGACATAACGAGGGTTAAGAAAATAGAACAATTAATCATTATAGCATTGTCCGATTTGATTCTAATTTAATCTTTGAAGTTCATTTGATGTACTGTAAATTATTTTTAAAATTTTTCTTATGAATTGTTTTTAAAAAAAATAATTATATCTCACTCTATTACTGATATCTATTATTCGAATATAATTTAAATTTACTTTTTCGCATATACAAGATAGCCAAATGATGTTTTTTGCGGTTTGAACACAACCAGAGTTAAGAAAATGTAATAACTAATAGCGTTGGCGATTGTTCCTATTTAATTTTAATTCAATTTTTAGATATAATTTGATTAACCCTAAATGATTTTTAAAAATAGTTTTATGTATTATGTTTTAAAAAAATAGTCATATCTCACTCAATTACGGTTATCTAATATTCAATTATAATTTAAAATTATTATTTAGTTTATACAAGATGACTCAATGATCCTTTTTATGTTTTGGACATAACCAGGATAAAGAAAATCGATTACTATTACCTATAGCTATTGTTCCGATATGATTTCAATTTAATTTTTAGATATAATTTGTTTAACCCTAAATAATTATTTTAAATATTTTAATGTATTGTTTTTAAAAAAAAAATAGTCATATCTCACTCAATTACGGTTATCTATTATTCAAATTTATTTTAAAATTAATATTTAGGTTATACAAGATGACCCAAATGATCCTTTTTAAGTTTTGGACATAACCAGGGTTAAGAAAATAGAACAATTAATCATTACAGCATTGTCCGATTTGAATCCAATTTAATTTTTGAAGTTCATTTGATGTACTGTAAATTATTTTTAAAATTTTTCTTATGAATTGTTTTTTTTAAAAAATTATTATATCTCACTCTATTACCGTTATTTATTATTCGAATATAATTTACATTTACTATTTCGCATATACAAGATAGCCAAATGATGTTTTTTACGGTTTGAACACAACCAGAATTAAGAAAATATAATAACTAATAGCGTTAACGAATGTTCCAATTTAATTTTAATTTAATTTTTAGATATAATTTGATTAACCCTAAATGATTTTTAAAAATAATTTGATGTATTGTGTTTAAAAAAAAAATAGTCATATCTCACTCAATTACGGTTATCTATTATTCAAATTTATTTTAAAATTAATATTTAGGTTATAAAAGATGACTCAAATGATCCTTTTTAAGTTTTGGACATAACCAGGGTTAAGAAAATCTATTACTATTACCTATAGCTATTGATCCGATATGATTTTAATTTTTAGATATAATTTGTTTAACCCTATATAATTATTTTAAATATTTTAATGTATTGTTTTAAAAAAAAAATAGTCATATCTCACTCAATTACGGTTATCTATTATTCAAATTTATTTTAAAATTAATATTTAGGTTATAAAAGATGACCTAAATAATCCTTTTTAAGTTTCGGACATAACGAGGGTTAAGAAAATAGAACAATTAATCATTATAGCATTGTCCGATTTGATTCTAATTTAATCTTTGAAGTTCATTTGATGTACTGTAAATTATTTTTAAAATTTTTCTTATGAATTGTTTTTAAAAAAAATAATTATATCTCACTCTATTACTGATATCTATTATTCGAATATAATTTAAATTTACTTTTTCGCATATACAAGATAGCCAAATGATGTTTTTTGCGGTTTGAACACAACCAGAGTTAAGAAAATGTAATAACTAATAGCGTTGGCGATTGTTCCTATTTAATTTTAATTCAATTTTTAGATATAATTTGATTAACCCTAAATGATTTTTAAAAATAGTTTTATGTATTATGTTTTAAAAAAATAGTCATATCTCACTCAATTACGGTTATCTAATATTCAAATATAATTTAAAATTATTATTTAGTTTATACAAGATGACTCAATGATCCTTTTTATGTTTTGGACATAACCAGGATAAAGAAAATCGATTACTATTACCTATAGCTATTGTTCCGATATGATTTCAATTTAATTTTTAGATATAATTTGTTTAACCCTAAATAATTATTTTAAATATTTTAATGTATTGTTTTTAAAAAAAAATAGTCATATCTCACTCAATTACGGTTATCTATTATTCAAATTTATTTTAAAATTAATATTTAGGTTATACAAGATGACCCAAATGATCCTTTTTAAGTTTTGGACATAACCAGGGTTAAGAAAATAGAACAATTAATCATTACAGCATTGTCCGATTTGAATCCAATTTAATTTTTGAAGTTCATTTGATGTACTGTAAATTATTTTTAAAATTTTTCTTATGAATTGTTTTTTTTAAATAATTATTATATCTCACTCTATTACCGTTATTTATTATTCGAATATAATTTACATTTACTATTTCGCATATACAAGATAGCCAAATGATGTTTTTTACGGTTTGAACACAACCAGAATTAAGAAAATATAATAACTAATAGCGTTAACGAATGTTCCGATTTAATTTTAATTTAATTTTTAGATATAATTTGATTAACCCTAAATGATTTTTAAAAATAATTTGATGTATTGTGTTTAAAAAAAAAATAGTCATATCTCACTCAATTACGGTTATCTATTATTCAAATATAATTCAAAATTATTATTTAGGTTATACAAGATGACTCAAATGATCCTTTTTAAGTTTTCGACATAACCAGGGTTAAGAAAATAGAACGATTAATCATTATAGCATTGTCCGATTTGATTCCAATTTAATTTTTAAAGTTCATTTGATTTACTGTAAATTATTTTTTAAATTTTTCTTATAAATTGTTTATTAAAAAAAATATTATATGCCACTCTATTACTGTTATTTATTATTCGAATATAATTTACATTTACTATATCGCATATACAAGATAGCCAAATGATGTTTTTTACGGTTTGAACACAACCAGAATTAAGAAAATATAATAACTAATAGCGTTAACGATTGTTCCGATTAAATTTTTAGATATAATTTGATTAACCCTAAATGATTTTTAAAAATAATTTGAGGTATTGTGTTTAAAAAAAATAATCATATCTTACTCAATTACGGTTATCTATAATTCAAATTTATTTTAAAATTAATATTTAGGATATACAAGATGACCCAATTGATCCTTTTTAAGTATTGGACATAACCAGGATTAAGAAAATAGAACAATTAATCATTATAGCATTGTCCGATTTATTTCCAATTTAATTTTTGAAGTTCATTTGATGTACTGTAAATTATTTTTAAAATCTTATCAATTGCTTTTTAAAAAAATAATCATATCTCACTCTATTACTGTTATCTATTATTCGAATATAATTTAATTTTACTATTTCGCATATACAAGATAGCCAAATGATGTTTTTTACGGTTTGAACACAACCAGAGGTAAGAAAATATAATAACTAATAGCGTTAGCGATTGTTCCGATTTAATTTTAAATCAATTTTTAGATATAATTTGATTAACCCTAAATGATTTTTAAAACTAGTTTTATGTATTGTGTTTTAAAAAAATAGTCATATTTCACTCAATTACGGTTATCTATTATTCAAATTTATTTTAAAATTAATATTTAGGTTATACAAGATGACTCAAATGATCCTTTCTAAGTTTTGGACATAACGAGGGTTAAGAAAATAGAACGATTAATCATTATAGCATTGTCCGATTTGATTCCAATTTAATCTTTGAAGTTCATTTGATGTACTGTAAATTATTTTTAAAATTTTTCTTATGAATTGTTTTTAAAAAAAATATTTATATCTCACTCTATTACTGATATCTATTATTCGAATATAATTTAAATTTACTATTTCGCATATACAAGATAGCCAAATGATGTTTTTTGCGGTTTGAACACAACCAGAGTTAAGAAAATGTAATAACTAATAGCGTTAACGATTGTTCCAATTTAATTTTAAATTAATTTTTAGATATAATTTGATTAACCCTAAATGATTTTTAAAAATATTTTGATGTATTGTGTTTAAAGAAAAAAGTCATATCTCACTCAATTACGGTTATCTATTATTCAAATACAATTTCAAATTATTATTTAGGTTATACAAGATGACCCAATTGATCCTTTTTAAGTTTTGGACATAACCAGGGTTAAGAAAATAGGACAATTATTCATTATAGCATTGTCCGATTTAATTCCAATTTAATTTTTGAAGTTCATTTGATGTACTGTAAATTATTTTTAAAATCTTTCTTATGAATTGTTTTTTAAAAAACTAATCATATCTCACTCTATTACTGTTATCTATTATTCGAATATAATTTAAATTTACTATTTCGCATATACGAGATAGCCAAATGATGTTTTTTACGGTTTGAACACAACCAGAGGTAAGAAAATATAATAACTAATAGCGTTAGCGATTGTTCCGATTTAATTTTAAATCAATTTTTAGATATAATTTGATTAACCCTAAATGATTTTTAAAACTAGTTTTATGTATTGTGTTTTAAAAAAATAGTCATATCTCACTCAATTACGGTTATCTATTATTCAAATTTATTTTAAAATTAATATTTAGGTTATAAAAGATGACCTAAATAATCCTTTTTAAGTTTTG
Source organism: Anthonomus grandis grandis (assembly GCF_022605725.1). Classification (NCBI taxonomy): domain Eukaryota; kingdom Metazoa; phylum Arthropoda; class Insecta; order Coleoptera; family Curculionidae; genus Anthonomus; species Anthonomus grandis. Next base: position 33,030 of record NW_026088523.1, read on the forward strand.
GACATAACGAGGGTTAAGAAAATAGAACAATTAATCATTATAGCATTGTCCGATTTGATTCCAATTTAATCTTTGAAGTTCATTTGATGTACTGTAAATTATTTTTAAAATTTTTCTTATGAATTGTTTTTAAAAAAAATAATTATATCTCACTCTATTACTGATATCTATTATTCGAATATAATTTACATTTACTATATCGCATATACAAGATAGCCAAATGATGTTTTTTACGGTTTGAACACAACCAGAGTTAAGACAATGTAATAACTAATAGCGTTGGCGATTGTTCCTATTTAATTTTAATTCAATTTTTAGATATAATTTGATTAACCCTAAATGATTTTTAAAAATAGTTTTATGTATTATGTTTTAAAAAAATAGTCATATCTCACTCAATTACGGTTATCTAATATTCAAATATAATTTAAAATTATTATTTAGTTTATACAAGATGACTCAATGATCCTTTTTATGTTTTGGACATAACCAGGATAAAGAAAATCGATTACTATTACCTATAGCTATTGTTCCGATATGATTTCAATTTAATTTTTAGATATAATTTGTTTAACCCTAAATAATTATTTTAAATATTTTAATGTATTGTTTTTAAAAAAAAAATAGTCATATCTCACTCAATTACGGTTATCTATTATTCAAATTTATTTTAAAATTAATATTTAGGTTATACAAGATGACCCAAATGATCCTTTTTAAGTTTTGGACATAACCAGGGTTAAGAAAATAGAACAATTAATCATTACAGCATTGTCCGATTTGAATCCAATTTAATTTTTGAAGTTCATTTGATGTACTGTAAATTATTTTTAAAATTTTTCTTATGAATTGTTTTTTTTTAAAAATTATTATATCTCACTCTATTACCGTTATTTATTATTCGAATATAATTTACATTTACTATTTCGCATATACAAGATAGCCAAATGATGTTTTTTACGGTTTGAACACAACCAGAATTAAGAAAATATAATAACTAATAGCGTTAACGAATGTTCCGATTTAATTTTAATTTAATTTTTAGATATAATTTGATTAACCCTAAATGATTTTTAAAAATAATTTGATGTATTGTGTTTAAAAAAAAAATAGTCATATCTCACTCAATTACGGTTATCTATTATTCAAATATAATTCAAAATTATTATTTAGGTTATACAAGATGACTCAAATGATCCTTTTTAAGTTTTGGACATAACCAGAGTTAAGAAAATAGAACGATTAATCATTATAGCATTGTCCAATTTGATTCCAATTTAATTTTTAAAGTTCATTTGATTTACTGTAAATTATTTTTTAAATTTTTCTTATAAATTGTTTTTAAAAAAAAATATTATATGCCACTCTATTACTGTTATTTATTATTCGAATATAATTTACATTTACTATATCGCATATACAAGATAGCCAAATGATGTTTTTTACGGTTTGAACACAACCAGAATTAAGAAAATATAATAACTAATAGCGTTAACGATTGTTCCGATTAAATTTTTAGATATAATTTGATTAACCCTAAATGATTTTTAAAAATATTTTGAGGTATTGTGTTTAAAAAAAATAATCATATCTTACTCAATTACGGTTATCTATAATTCAAATTTATTTTAAAATTAATATTTAGGTTATACAAGATGACCCAATTGATCCTTTTTAAGTTATGGACATAACCAGGATTAATAAAATAGAACAATTAATTATTATAGCATTGTCCGATTTATTTCCAATTTAATTTTTGAAGTTCATTTGATGTACTGTAAATTATTTTTAAAATCTTATCAATTGCTTTTTAAAAAAATAATCATATCTCACTCTATTACTGTTATCTATTATTCGAATATAATTTAATTTTACTATTTCGCATATACAAGATAGCCAAATGATGTTTTTTGCGGTTTGAACACAACCAGAGTTAAGAAAATGTAATAACTAATAGCGTTGGCGATTGTTCCTATTTAATTTTAATTCAATTTTTAGATATAATTTGATTAACCCTAAATGATTTTTAAAAATAGTTTTATGTCAATTACGGTTATCTATTATTCAAATATAATTCAAAATTATTATTTAGGTTATACAAGATGACTCAAATGATCCTTTTTATGTTTTGGACATAACCAGGATAAAGAAAATCGATTACTATTACCTATTGTTCCGATATGATTTTAATTTAATTTTTAGATATAATTTGTTTTACCCTAAATAATTATTTTAAATTTTTTAATGTATTGTTTTATAAAAAAATAGTCATATCTCACTCAATTACGGTTATCTATTATTCAAATTTATTTTAAAATTAATATTTAGGTTATACAAGATGACTCAAATGATCCTTTTTAAGTTTTGGACATAACCAGGGTTAAGAAAATAGAACGATTAATCATTATAGCATTGTCCAATTTGATTCCAATTTAATTTTTAAAGTTCATTTGATTTACTGTAAATTATTTTTTAAATTTTTCTTATAAATTGTTTTTTAAAAAAAATATTATATGCCACTCTTTTACTGTTATTTATTATTCGAATATAATTTACATTTACTATATCGCATATACAAGATAGCCAAATGATGTTTTTTACGGTTTGAACACAACCAGAATTAAGAAAATATAATAACTAATAGCGTTAACGATTGTTCCGATTAAATTTTTAGATATAATTTGATTAACCCTAAATGATTTTTAAAAATATTTTGAGGTATTGTGTTTAAAAAAAATAATCATATCTTACTCAATTACGGTTATCTATAATTCAAATTTATTTTAAAATTAATATTTAGGTTATACAAGATGACCCAATTGATCCTTTTTAAGTTATGGACATAACCAGGATTAATAAAATAGAACAATTAATTATTATAGCATTGTCCGATTTATTTCCAATTTAATTTTTGAAGTTCATTTGATGTACTGTAAATTATTTTTAAAATCTTATCAATTGCTTTTTAAAAAAATAATCATATCTCACTCTATTACTGTTATCTATTATTCGAATATAATTTAATTTTACTATTTCGCATATACAAGATAGCCAAATGATGTTTTTTGCGGTTTGAACACAACCAGAGTTAAGAAAATGTAATAACTAATAGCGTTGGCGATTGTTCCTATTTAATTTTAATTCAATTTTTAGATATAATTTGATTAACCCTAAATGATTTTTAAAAATAGTTTTATGTCAATTACGGTTATCTATTATTCAAATATAATTCAAAATTATTATTTAGGTTAAACAAGATGACTCAAATGATCCTTTTTATGTTTTGGACATAACCAGGATAAAGAAAATCGATTACTATTACCTATAGCTATTGTTCCGATATGATTTTAATTTAATTTTTAGATATAATTTGTTTTACCCTAAATAATTATTTTAAATTTTTTAATGTATTGTTTTATAAAAAAATAGTCATATCTCACTCAATTACGGTTATCTATTATTCAAATTTATTTTAAAATTAATATTTAGGTTATACAAGATGACTCAAATGATCCTTTTTAAGTTTTGGACATAACCAGGGTTAAGAAAATAGAACGATTAATCATTATAGCATTGTCCGATTTGATTCTAATTTAATTTTTAAAGTTCATTTGATTTACTGTAAATTATTTTTTAAATTTTTCTTATAAATTGTTTTTTAAAAAAAATATTATATGCCACTCTATTACTGTTATTTATTATTCGAATATAATTTACATTTACTATATCGCATATACAAGATAGCCAAATGATGTTTTTTACGGTTTGAACACAACCAGAATTAAGGAAATATAATAACTAATAGCGTTAACGATTGTTCCGATTAAATTTTTAGATATAATTTGATTAACCCTAAATGATTTTTAAAAATATTTTGAGGTATTGTGTTTAAAAAAAATAATCATATCTTACTCAATTACGGTTACCTATAATTCAAATTTATTTTAAAATTAATATTTAGGTTATACAAGATGACCCAATTGATCCTTTTTAAGTTATGGACATAACCAGGATTAATAAAATAGAACAATTAATTATTATAGCATTGTCCGATTTATTTCCAATTTAATTTTTGAAGTTCATTTGATGTACTGTAAATTATTTTTAAAATCTTATCAATTGCTTTTTAAAAAAATAATCATATCTCACTCTATTACTGTTATCTATTATTCGAATATAATTTAATTTTACTATTTCGCATATACAAGATAGCCAAATGATGTTTTTTGCGGTTTGAACACAACCAGAGTTAAGAAAATGTAATAACTAATAGCGTTGGCGATTGTTCCTATTTAATTTTAATTCAATTTTTAGATATAATTTGATTAACCCTAAATGATTTTTAAAAATAGTTTTATGTCAATTACGGTTATCTATTATTCAAATATAATTCAAAATTATTATTTAGGTTATACAAGATGACTCAAATGATCCTTTTTATGTTTTGGACATAACCAGGATAAAGAAAATCGATTACTATTACCTATTGTTCCGATATGATTTTAATTTAATTTTTAGATATAATTTGTTTTACCCTAAATAATTATTTTAAATTTTTTAATGTATTGTTTTATAAAAAAATAGTCATATCTCACTCAATTACGGTTATCTATTATTCAAATTTATTTTAAAATTAATATTTAGGTTATACAAGATGACTCAAATGATCCTTTTTAAGTTTTGGACATAACCAGGGTTAAGAAAATAGAACGATTAATCATTATAGCATTGTCCAATTTGATTCCAATTTAATTTTTAAAGTTCATTTGATTTACTGTAAATTATTTTTTAAATTTTTCTTATAAATTGTTTTTTAAAAAAAATATTATATGCCACTCTATTACTGTTATTTATTATTCGAATATAATTTACATTTACTATATCGCATATACAAGATAGCCAAATGATGTTTTTTACGGTTTGAACACAACCAGAATTAAGAAAATATAATAACTAATAGCGTTAACGATTGTTCCGATTAAATTTTTAGATATAATTTGATTAACCCTAAATGATTTTTAAAAATATTTTGAGGTATTGTGTTTAAAAAAAAATAATCATATCTTACTCAATTACGGTTATCTATAATTCAAATTTATTTTAAAATTAATATTTAGGTTATACAAGATGACCCAATTGATCCTTTTTAAGTTATGGACATAACCAGGATTAATAAAATAGAACAATTAATTATTATAGCATTGTCCGATTTATTTCCAATTTAATTTTTGAAGTTCATTTGATGTACTGTAAATTATTTTTAAAATCTTATCAATTGCTTTTTAAAAAAATAATCATATCTCACTCTATTACTGTTATCTATTATTCGAATATAATTTAATTTTACTATTTCGCATATACAAGATAGCCAAATGATGTTTTTTGCGGTTTGAACACAACCAGAGTTAAGAAAATGTAATAACTAATAGCGTTGGCGATTGTTCCTATTTAATTTTAATTCAATTTTTAGATATAATTTGATTAACCCTAAATGATTTTTAAAAATAGTTTTATGTCAATTACGGTTATCTATTATTCAAATATAATTCAAAATTATTATTTAGGTAATACAAGATGACTCAAATGATCCTTTTTATGTTTTGGACATAACCAGGATAAAGAAAATCGATTACTATTACCTATAGCTATTGTTCCGATATGATTTTAATTTAATTTTTAGATATAATTTGTTTTACCCTAAATAATTATTTTAAATTTTTTAATGTATTGTTTTATAAAAAAATAGTCATATCTCACTCAATTACGGTTATCTATTATTCAAATTTATTTTAAAATTAATAATATTTAGGTTATACAAGATGACTCAAATGATCCTTTTTAAGTTTTGGACATAACCAGGGTTAAGAAAATAGAACGATTAATCATTATAGCATTGTCCGATTTGATTCCAATTTAATTTTTAAAGTTCATTTGATTTACTGTAAATTATTTTTTAAATTTTTTTTATAAATTGTTTTTTAAAACAAATATTATATGCCACTCTATTACTGTTATTTATTATTCGAATATAATTTACATTTCCTATATCGCATATACAAGATAGCCAAATGATGTTTTTTACGGTTTGAACACAACCAGAATTAAGAAAATATAATAACTAATAGCGTTAACGATTGTTCCGATTAAATTTTTAGATATAATTTGATTAACCCTAAATGATTTTTAAAAATATTTTGAGGTATTGTGTTTAAAAAAAATAATCATATCTTACTCAATTACGGTTATCTATAATTCAAATTTATTTTAAAATTAATATTTAGGTTATACAAGATGACCCAATTGATCCTTTTTAAGTTTTGGACATAACCAGGATTAATAAAATAGAACAATTAATCATTATAGCATTGTCCGATTTATTTCCAATTTAATTTTTGAAGTTCATTTGATGTACTGTAAATTATTTTTAAAATCTTTCTTATGAATTGTTTTTTAAAAAACTAATCATATCTCACTCTATTACTGTTATCTATTATTCGAATATAATTTAAATTTACTATTTCGCATATACGAGATAGCCAAATGATGTTTTTTACGGTTTGAACACAACCAGAGGTAAGAAAATATAATAACGAATAGCGTTAGCGATTGTTCCGATTTAATTTTAAATCAATTTTTAGATATAATTTGATTAACCCTAAATGATTTTTAAAACTAGTTTTATGTATTGTGTTTTAAAAAAATAGTCATATCACACTCAATTACGGTTATCTATTATTCAAATTTGTTTTAAAATTAATATTTAGGTTATACAAGATGACTCAAATGATCCTTTTTAAGTTTTGGACATAACGAGGGTTAAGAAAATAGAACGATTAATCATTAAAGCATTGTCCGATTTGATTTCAATTTAATTTTTAAAGTTCATTTGATTTACTGTAAATAATTTTTTAAATTTTTCTTATAAATTGTTTTTAAAAAAAAATAATTATATCTCACTCTATTACTGTTATCTATTATTCGAATATAAGTTAAATTTACTATTTCGCATATACAAGATAGCCAAATGATGTTTTTTACGGTTTGAAGACAACCAGAGTTAAGAAAATGTAATAACTAATAGCGTTAGCGATTGTTCCGATTTAATTTTAATTCAATTTTTAGATAAAATTTGAATAACCCTAAATAATTTTTTAAAGTATTCTGATGTATTGTGTTTAAAAAAAAAAAGTCATATCTCACTCAATTACGGTTATCTATTATTCAAATTTATTTTAAAATTAATATTTAGGTTATACAAGATGACCCAAATGATCCTTTTTTAATTTTGGACATAACCAGAATGAAGAAAATCGATTTCTATTACCTATAGCTATTGTTCCGATATGATTTCAATTTAATTTTTACATATAATTTGTTTAACCCTAAGTAATATTTTTAAATATTTTGATGTATTGTGATTAAAGAAAATAGTCATATCTCACTCAATTACGGTTATCTATTATTCAAATTTATTTTAAAATTAATATTTAGGTTATAAAAGATGACCTAAATAATCCTTTTTAAGTTCTGGACATAACGAGGGTTAAGAAAATAGAACAATTAATCATTATAGCATTGTCCGATTTGATTCCAATTTAATCTTTGAAGTTCATTTGATGTACTGTAAATTATTTTTAAAATTTTTCTTATGAGTTGTTTTTAAAAAAAATAATTATATCTCACTCTATTACTGATATCTATTATTCGAATATAATTTAAATTTACTATTTCGCATATACAAGATAGCCAAATGATGTTTTTTACGGTTTGAACACAACCAGAATTAAGAAAATATAATAACTAATAGCGTTAACGAATGTTCCGATTTAATTTTAATTTAATTTTTAGATATAATTTGATTAACCCTAAACGATTTTTAAAAATAATTTGATGTATTGTGTTTAAAAAAAATAGTCATATCTCACTCAATTACGGTTATCAATTATTCAAATTTATTTTAAAATTAATATGTAGGTTATACAAGATGACTCAAATGATCGTTTTTAAGTTTGGGACATAACCAGGGTTAAGAAAATAGAACGATTAATCATTATAGCATTGTCCGATTTGATTCCAATTTAATTTTTAAAGTTCGTTTGATTTACTAAAAATTATTTTTTAAATTTTTCTTATAAATTGTTTTTTAAAAAAAATAATTATATCTCACTCTATTACTGTTATCTATTATTCGAATAAGATTTAAATTTACTATTTCGCATATACAAGATAGCCAAATGATGTTCTTTACGGTTTGAAGACAACCACAATTAAGAAAACATAATAAATAATAGCATTAACGATTGTTCCGATTTAATTTTTAGATATAATTTGATTAACCCTAAATGATTTTTAAAAATATTTTGTTGTATTGTGTTTAAAAAAATAGTCATATCTCACTCAATTACGGTTATCTATTATTCAAATATAATTTAAAATTATTATTTAGGTTATACAAGATGACTCGATTGATCCTTTTTATGTTTTAGACATAACCAGGATAAAGAAAATCGATTAATATTACCTATAGCTATTGTTCCGATATGATTTCAATTTAATTTTTAGATATAATTTGTTTAACCCTAAGTAATATTTTAATATATTGTGATGTGATTAAAAAAAATAGTCATATCTCACTCAATTACGGTTATCTATTATTCAAATTTATTTTAAAATTAATATTTAGGTTATAAAAGATGAACTAAATAATCCTTTTTAAGTTTTGGACATAACGAGGGTTAAGAAAATAGAACAATTAATCATTATAGCATTGTCCGATTTGATTCCAATTTAATCTTTGAAGTTCATTTGATGTACTGTAAATTATTTTTAAAATTTTTCTTATGAATTGTTTTTAAAAAAAATAATTATATCTCACTCTATTACTGATATCTATTATTCGAATATAATTTAAATTTACTATTTCGCATATACAAGATAGCCAAATGATGTTTTTTGCGGTTTGAACACAACCAGAGTTAAGAAAATGTAATAACTAATAGCGTTGGCGATTGTTCCTATTTAATTTTAATTCAATTTTTAGATATAATTTGATTAACCCTAAATGATTTTTAAAAATAGTTTTATGTATTATGTTTTAAAAAAATAGTCATATCTTACTCAATTACGGTTATCTATTATTCAATTTAATTTTTGAAGTTCATTTAATGTACTCTAAATTATTTTTAATATTTTTCTTATGAATTGTTTTTAAAAAAAAAAATTATATGCCACTCTATTACTGTTATTTATTATTCGAATATAATTTACATTTACTATATCGCATATACAAGATAGCCAAATGATGTTTTTTACGGTTTGAACACAACCAGAACTAAGAAAATATAATAACTAATAGCGTTACCGATTGTTCCAATTTAATTTTTAGATATAATTTGATTAACCCTAAATAATTTTTAAAGATATTTTGATGTATTGTGTTTAAAGAAAAAAGTCATATCTCACTCAATTACGGTTATCTATTATTCAAATACAATTTAAAATTATTATTTGGGTTATACAAGATGACCCAATTGATCCTTTTTAAGTTTTGGACATAACCAGGGTTAAGAAAATAAAACAATTATTCATTATAGCATTGTCCGATTTAATTCCAATTTAATTTTTGAAGTTCATTTGATGTACTGTAAATTATTTTTAAAATCTTTCTTATGAATTGTTTTTTAAAAAACTAATCATATCTCACTCAATTACGGTTATCTATTATTCGAATATAATTTAAATTTACTATTTCACATATACGAGATATCCAAATGATGTTTTTTACGGTTTGACACATCTCGTGAGAGTGAAAATATAATAACTAATAGCGTTAGCGATTGTTCCGATTTAATTTTAAATCAATTTTTAGATATAATTTGATTACCCTAAATGATTTTTAAAACTAGTTTTATGTATTGTGTTTTAAAAAAATAGTCATATCTCACTCAATTACGGTTATCTATTATTCAAATTTTTTTTAAAATTAATATTTAGGTTATACAAGATGACCCAAATGATCCTTTTTAAGTTTTGGACATAACCAGAATGAAGAAAATCGATTTCTATTACCTATAGCTATTGTTCCGATATGATTTTAATTTTTACATATAATTTGTTTAACCCTAAGTAATATTTTTAAATATTTTGATGTATTGTGATTAAAGAAAATAGTCATATCTCACTCAATTACGGTTATCTATTATTCAAATTTATTTTAAAATTAATATTTAGGTTATACAAGACGACTCAAATGAACCTTTTTAAGTTTTGGACATAACCAGGGTTAAGAAAATAGAACGATTAATCATTATAGCATTGTCCGATTTGATTTCAATTTAATTTTTAAAGTTCATTTGATTTACTGTAAATAATTTTTTAAATTTTTCTTATAAATTGTTTTTTAAAAAAAATAATTATATCTCACTCTATTACTGTTATCTATTATTCGAATATAAGTTAAATTTACTATTTCGCATATACAAGATAGCCAAATGATGTTTTTTACGGTTTGAACACAACCAGAGTTAAGAAAATGTAATAACTAATAGCGTTAGCGATTGTTCCGATTTAATTTTAATTCAATTTTTAGATAAAATTTGAATAACCCTAAATAATTTTTTAAAGTATTCTGATGTATTGTGTTTAAAAAAAATAGTCATATCTCACTCAATTACGGTTATCTATTATTCAAATTTATTTTAAAATTAATATTTAGGTTATACAAGATGACCCAAATGATCCTTTTTAAGTTTTGGACATAACCAGAATGAAGAAAATCGATTTCTATTACCTATAGCTATTGTTCCGATATGATTTCAATTTAATTTTTACATATAATTTGTTTAACCCTAAGTAATATTTTTAAATATTTTGATGTATTGTGATTAAAGAAAATAGTCATATCTCACTCAATTACGGTTATCTATTATTCAAATTTATTTTAAAATTAATATTTAGGTTATACAAGACGACTCAAATGATCCTTTTTAAGTTTTGGACATAACCAGGGTTAAGAAAATAGAACGATTAATCATTATAGCATTGTCCGATTTGATTTCAATTTAATTTTTAAAGTTCATTTGATTTACTGTAAATAATTTTTTAAATTTTTCTTATAAATTGTTTTTTAAAAAAAATAATTATATCTCACTCTATTACTGTTATCTATTATTCGAATATAAGTTAAATTTACTATTTCGCATATACAAGATAGCCAAATGATGTTTTTTACGGACATCTCGTGAGAGTAGTTAAGAAAATGTAATAACTAATAGCGTTAGCGATTGTTCCGATTTAATTTTAATTCAATTTTTAGATAAAATTTGAATAACCCTAAATAATTTTTTAAAGTATTCTGATGTATTGTGTTTAAAAAAAATAGTCATATCTCACTCAATTACGGTTATCTATTATTCAAATTTATTTTAAAATTAATATTTAGGTTATACAAGATGACCCAAATGATCCTTTTTAAGTTTTGGACATAACCAGAATGAAGAAAATCGATTTCTATTACCTATAGCTATTGTTCCGATATGATTTCAATTTAATTTTTACATATAATTTGTTTAACCCTAAGTAATATTTTTAAATATTTTGATGTATTGTGATTAAAGAAAATAGTCATATCTCACTCAATTACGGTTATCTATTATTCAAATTTATTTTAAAATTAATATTTAGGTTATAAAGGATGACCTAAATAATCCTTTTTAAGTTTTGGACATAACGAGGGTTAAGAAAATAGAACAATTAATCATTATAGCATTGTCCGATTTGATTCCAATTTAATCTTTGAAGTTCATTTGATGTACTGTAAATTATTTTTAAAATTTTTCTTATGAATTGTTTTTAAAAAAAATAATTATATCTCACTCTATTACTGATATCTATTATTCGAATATAATTTAAATTTACTATTTCGCATATACAAGATAGCCAAATGATGTTTTTTGCAGTTTGAACACAACCAGAGTTAAGACAATGTAATAACTAATAGCGTTGGCGATTGTTCCTATTTAATTTTAATTCAATTTTTAGATATAATTTGATTAACCCTAAATGATTTTTAAAAATAGTTTTATGTATTATGTTTTAAAAAAATAGTCATATCTCACTCAATTACGGTTATCTATTATTCAAATTTATTTTAAAATTAATATTTAGGTTATACAAGATGACTCAAATGATCCTTTTTAAGTTTTGGACATAACCAGAATGAAGAAAATCGATTTCTATTACCTATTGCTATTGTTCCGATATGATTTTAATTTTTAGATATAATTTGTTTAACCCTAAATAATTATTTTAAATATTTTAATGTATTGTTTTAAAAAAAAAAATAGTCATATCTCACTCAATTACGGTTATCTATTATTCAAATTTATTTTAAAATTAATATTTAGGTTATACAAGATGACTCAAATGATCCTTTTTAAGTATTGGACATAACGAGGGTTAAGTAAATAGAACAATTAATCATTATAGCATTGTCCGATTTGATTCCAATTTAATCTCTGAAGTTCATTTGATGTACTGTAAATTATTTTTAAAATTTTTGTTATGAATTGTTTTTAAAAAAAATAATTATATCTCACTCTATTACTGATATCTATTATTCGAATATAATTTAAATTTACTATTTCGCATATACAAGATTTCCAAAAGATGTTTTTTGCGGTTTGAACACAACCAGAGTTAAGAAAATGTAATAACTAATAGCGTTGGCGATTGTTCCTATTTAATTTTAATTCAATTTTTAGATATAATTTGATTAACCCTAAATGATTTTTAAAAATAGTTTTATGTATTATGTTTTAAAAAAATAGTCATATCTCACTCAATTATGGTTATCTATTATTCAAATATAATTTAAAATTAATATTTGAGTTATACAAGATGACTCAAATGATCCTTTTTATGTTTTGGACATAACCAGGATAAAGAAAATCGATTACTATTACCTATAGCTATTGTTCCGATATGATTTTAATTTTTAGATATAATTTGTTTAACCCTAAATAATTATTTTAAATATTTTAATGTATTGTTTTTAAAAAAAAAATAGTCATATCTCACTCAATTACGGTTATCTATTATTCAAATTTATTTTAAAATTAATATTTAGGTTATACAAGATGACCCAAATGATCCTTTTTAAGTTTTGGACATAACCAGGGTTAAGAAAATAGAACGATTAATCATTATAGCATTGTCCGATTTGATTTCAATTTAATTTTTAAAGTTCATTTGATTTACTGTAAATAATTTTTTAAATTTTTCTTATAAATTGTTTTTTAAAAAAAATAATTATATCTCACTCTATTACTGTTATCTATTATTCGAATATAAGTTAAATTTACTATTTCGCATATACAAGATAGCCAAATGATGTTTTTTACGGTTTGAACACAACCAGAGTTAAGAAAGTGTAGTAACTAATAGCGTTAGCGATTGTTCCGATTTAATTTTAATTCAATTTTTAGATAAAATTTGAATAACCCTAAATAATTTTTTAAAGTATTCTGATGTATTGTGTTTAAAAAAAATAGTCATATCTCACTCAATTACGGTTATCTATTATTCAAATTTATTTTAAAATTAATATTTAGGTTATACAAGATGACTCAAATGATCCTTTTTAAGTTTTGGACATAACCAGAATGAAGAAAATCGATTTCTATTACCTATAGCTATTGTTCCGATATGATTTCAATTTAATTTTTACATATAATTTGTTTAACCCTAAGTAATATTTTTAAATATTTTGATGTATTGTGATTAAAGAAAATAGTCATATCTCACTCAATTACGGTTATCTATTATTCAAATTTATTTTAAAATTAATATTTAGGTTATAAAAGATGACCTAAATAATCCTTTTTAAGTTTTGGACATAACGAGGGTTAAGAAAATAGAACAATTAATCATTATAGCATTGTCCGATTTGATTCCAATTTAATCTTTGAAGTTCATTTGATGTACTGTAAATTATTTTTAAAATTTTTCTTATGAATTGTTTTTAAAAAAAATAATTATATCTCACTCTATTACTGATATCTATTATTCGAATATAAATTAAATTTACTATTTCGCATATACAAGATAGCCAAATGATGTTTTTTGCGGTTTGAACACAACCAGAGTTAAGACAATGTAATAACTAATAGCGTTGGCGATTGTTCCTATTTAATTTTAATTCAATTTTTAGATAAAATTTGAATAACCCTAAATAATTTTTTAAAGTATTCTGATGTATTGTGTTTAAAAAAAATAGTCATATCTCACTCAATTACGGTTATCTATTATTCAAATTTATTTTAAAATTAATATTTAGGTTATACAAGATGACCCAAATGATCCTTTTTAAGTTTTGGACATAACCAGAATGAAGAAAATCGATTTCTGTTACCTATAGCTATTGTTCCGATATGATTTTAATTTTTAGATATAATTTGTTTAACCCAATATAATTATTTTAAATATTTTAATGAATTGTTTTTAAAAAAAAAATAGTCATATCTCACTCAATTACGGTTATCTATTATTCAAATTTATTTTAAAATTAATATTTAGGTTATACAAGATGACTCAAATCATCCTTTTTAAGTTTTGGACATAACGAGGGTTAAGAAAATAGAACAATTAATCATTATAGCCATTGTCCGATTTGATTCCAATTTAATCTTTAAAGTTCATTTGATGTACTGTAAATTATTTTTAAAATTTTTCTTATGAATTGTTTTTAAAAAAAATAATTATATCTCACTCTATTACTGATATCTATTATTCGAATATAATTTAAATTTACTATTTCGCATATACAAGATAGCCAAAAGATGTTTTTTGCGGTTTGAACACAACCAGAGTTAAGAAAATGTAATAACTAATAGCGTTGGCGATTGTTCCTATTTAATTTTAATTCAATTATTAGATATAATTTGATTAACCCTAAATGATTTTGAAAAATAGTTTTATGTATTATGTTTTAAAAAAATAGTCATATCTCACTCAATTACGGTTATCTATTATTCAAATATAATTTAAAATTATTATTTAGTTTATACAAGATGACTCAAATGATCCTTTTTATGTTTTGGACATAACCAGGATAAAGAAAATCGATTACTATTACCTATAGCTATTGTTCCGATATGATTTTAATTTTTAGATATAATTTGTTTAACCCTAAATAATTATTTTAAATATTTTAATGTATTGTTTTTAAAAAAAAAAATAGTCATATCTTACTCAATTACGGTAATCTATTATTCAAATTTATTTTAAAATTAATATTTAGGTTATACAAGATGACCCAAATGATCCTTTTTAAGTTTTGGACATAACCAGGGTTAAAAAAATAGAACAATTAATCATTACAGCATTGTCCGATTTGAATCCAATTTAATTTTTGAAGTTCATTTGATGTACTGTAAATTATTTTTAAATTTTTTCTTATGAATTGTTTTTTTTTTAAATTATTATATCTCACTCAATTACCGTTATTTATTATTCGAATATAATTTACATTTACTATTTCGCATATACAAGATAGCCAAATGATGTTTTTTACGGTTTGAACACAACCAGAATTAAGAAAATATAATAACTAATAGCGTTAACGAATGTTCCGATTTAATTTTAATTTAATTTTTAGATATAATTTGATTAACCCTAAATGATTTTTAAAAATAATTTGATGTATTGTGTTTAAAAAAAAATAGTCATATCTCACTCAATTACGGTTATCTATTATTCAAATATAATTTAAAATTATTATTTAGGTTATACAAGATGACTCAAATAATCCTTTTTAAGTTTTGAACATAACCAGGATTAAGAAAATAGAACGATTAATCATTATAGCATTGTCCGATTTGATTCCAATTTAATTTTTAAAATTCATTTGATTTACTGTAAATTATTTTTTAAATTTTTCTTATAAATTGTTTTTAAAAAAAATATTATATGCCACTCTATTACTGTTATTTATTATTCGAATATAATTTACATTTACTATATCGCATATACAAGATAGCCAAATGATGTTTTTTACGGTTTGAACACAACCAGAATTAAGAAAATATAATAACTAATAGCGTTAACGATTGTTCCGATTAAATTTTTAGATATAATTTGATTAACCCTAAATGATTTTTAAAAATATTTTGAGGTATTGTGTTTAAAAAAAATAATCATATCTTACTCAATTACGGTTATCTATGATTCAAATTTATTTTAAAATTAATATTTAGGTTATACAAGATGACCCAATTGATCCTTTTAAAGTTTTGGACATAACCAGGATTAAGAAAATAGAACAATTAATCATTATAGCATTGTCCGATTTATTTCCGATTTAATTTTTGAAGTTCATTTGATGTACTGTAAATTATTTTTAAAATCTTATCAATTGCTTTTTAAAAAAATAAGCATATCTCACTCTATTACTGTTATATATTATTCGAATATAATTTAATTTTACTATTTCGCATATACAAGATAGCCAAATGATGTTTTTTACGGTTTGAACACAACCAGATCTAAGAAAATATAATAACTAATAGCGTTACCGATTGTTCCAATTTAATTTTAAATTAATTTTTAGATATAATTTGATTAACCCTAAATAATTTTTAAAGATATTTTGATGTATTGTGTTTAAAGAAAAAAGTCATATCTCACTCAATTACGGTTATCTATTATTCAAATACAATTTAAAATTATTATTTGGGTTATACAAGATGACCCAATTGATCCTTTTTAAGTTTTGGACATAACCAGGGTTAAGAAAATAAAACAATTATTCATTATAGCATTTCCGATTTAATTCCAATTTAATTTTTGAAGTTCATTTGATGTACTGTAAATTATTTTTAAAATCTTTCTTATGAATTGTTTTTTAATAAACTAATCATATCTCACTCTATTACTGTTATCTATTATTCGAATATAATTTAAATTTACTATTTCGCATATACGAGAGAGCCAAATGATGTTTTTTACGGTTTGAACACAACCAGAGGTAAGAAAATATAATAACTAATAGCGTTAGCGATTGTTCCGATTTAATTTTAAATCCATTCTTAGATATAATTTGATTACCCTAAATGATTTTTAAAACTAGTTTTATGTATTGTGTTTTAAAAAAATAGTCATATCTCACTCAATTACGGTTATCTATTATTCAAATTTATTTTAAAATTAATATTTAGGTTATACAAGATGACTCAAATGATCCTTTTTAAGTTTTGGACATAACCAGGGTTAAGAAAATAGAACGATTAATCATTATAGCATTGTCCGATTTGATTCTAATTTAACTTTTAAAGTTCATTTGATTTACTGTAAATTATTTTTTAAATTTTTCTTATAAATTGTTTTTTAAAAAAAATAATTATATCTCACTCTATTACTGATATCTATTATTCGAATATAATTTAAATTTACTATTTCGCATATACAAGATAGCCAAATGATGTTTTTTGCGGTTTGAACACAACCAGAGTTAAGAAAATGTAATAACTAATAGCGTTAGCGATTGTTCCGATTTAATTTTAAATCCATTTTTAGATATAATTTGATTACCCGAAATGATTTTTAAAACTAGTTTTATGTATTGTGTTTAAAAAAAATAGTCATATCTCACTCAATTACGGTTATCTATTATTCAAATTTATTTTAAAATTAATATTTAGGTTATACAAGATGACCCAAATGATCCTTTTTAAGTTTTGAACATAACCAGAATGAAGAAAATCGATTTCTATTACCTATAGCTATTGTTCCGATATGATTTCAATTTAATTTTTACATATAATTTGTTTAACCCTAAGTAATATTTTAAAATATTTTGATGTATTGTGATTAAAGAAAATAGTCATATCTCACTCAATTACGGTTATCTATTCAAATTTACTTTAAAATTAATATTTAGGTTATAAAAGATGACCTAAATAATCCTTTTTAAGTTTTGGACATAACGAGGGTTAAGAAAATAGAACAATTAATCATTATAGCATTGTCCGATTTGATTCCAATTTAATCTTTGAAGTTCATTTGATGTACTGTTATATATTATTCGATTATAATTTAATTTTACTATTTCGCATATACAAGATAGCCAAATGATGTTTTTTACGGTTTGAACACAACCAGAGTTAAGAAAGTGTAGTAACTAATAGCGTTAGCGATTGTTCCGATTTAATTTTAATTCAATTTTTAGATAAAATTTGAATAACCCTAAATAATTTTTTAAAGTATTCTGATGTATTGTGTTTAAAAAAAATAGTCATATCTCACTCAATTACGGTTATCTATTATTCAAATTTATTTTAAAATTAATATTTAGGTTATAAAAGATGACCTAAATAATCCTTTTTAAGTTTTGGACATAACGAGGGTTAAGAAAATAGAACAATTAATCATTATAGCATTGTCCGATTTGATTCCAATTTAATCTTTGAAGTTCATTTGATGTACTGTAAATTATTTTTAAAATTTATCTTATGAATTGTTTTTAAAAAAAATAATTATATCTCACTCTATTACTGATATCTATTATTCGAATATAAATTAAATTTACTATTTCGCATATACAAGATAGCCAAATGATGTTTTTTGCGGTTTGAACACAACCAGAGTTAAGACAATGTAATAACTAATAGCGTTGGCGATTGTTCCTATTTAATTTTAATTCAATTTTTAGATAAAATTTGAATAACCCTAAATAATTTTTTAAAGTATTCTGATGTATTGTGTTTAAAAAAAATAGTCATATCTCACTCAATTACGGTTATCTATTATTCAAATTTTAAAATTAATATTTAGGTTATACAAGATGACCCAAATGATCCTTTTTAAGTTTTGGACATAACCAGAATGAAGAAAATCGATTTCTGTTACCTATAGCTATTGTTCCGATATGATTTTAATTTTTAGATATAATTTGTTTAACCCTATATAATTATTTTAAATATTTTAATGAATTGTTTTTAAAAAAAAAATAGTCATATCTCACTCAATTACGGTTATCTATTATTCAAATTTATTTTAAAATTAATATTTAGGTTATACAAGATGACTCAAATGATCCTTTTTAAGTTTTGGACATAACGAGGGTTAAGAAAATAGAACAATTAATCATTACATTGTCCGATTTGATTCCAATTTAATCTTTGAAGTTCATTTGATGTACTGTAAATTATTTTTAAAATTTTTCTTATGAATTGTTTTTAAAAAAAATAATTATATCTCACTCTATTACTGATATCTATTATTCGAATATAATTTAAATTTACTATTTCGCATATACAAGATAGCCAAAAGATGTTTTTTGCGGTTTGAACACAACCAGAGTTAAGAAAATGTAATAACTAATAGCGTTGGCGATTGTTCCTATTTAATTTTAATTCAATTTTTAGATATAATTTGATTAACCCTAAATGATTTTGAAAAATAGTTTTATGTATTATGTTTTAAAAAAATAGTCATATCTCACTCAATTACGGTTATCTATTATTCAAATATAATTTAAAATTATTATTTAGTTTATACAAGATGACTCAAATGATCCTTTTTATGTTTTGGACATAACCAGGATAAAGAAAATCGATTACTATTACCTATAGCTATTGTTCCGATATGATTTTAATTTTTAGATATAATTTGTTTAACCCTAAATAATTATTTTAAATATTTTAATGTATTGTTTTTAAAAAAAAAAATAGTCATATCTCACTCAATTACGGTAATCTATTATTCAAATTTATTTTAAAATTAATATTTAGGTTATACAAGATGACTCAAATAATCCTTTTTAAGTTTTGAACATAACCAGGATTAAGAAAATAGAACGATTAATCATTATAGCATTGTCCGATTTGATTCCAATTTAATTTTTAAAGTTCATTTGATTTACTGTAAATTATTTTTTAAATTTTTCTTATAAATTGTTTTTTAAAAAAAATATTATATGCCACTCTATTACTGTTATTTATTATTCGAATATAATTTACATTTACTATATCGCATATACAAGATAGCCAAATGATGTTTTTTACGGTTTGAACATAACCAGAATTAAGAAAATATAATAACTAATAGCGTTAACGATTGTTCCGATTACATTTTTAGATATAATTTGATTAACCCTAAATGATTTTTAAAAATATTTTGAGGTATTGTGTTTAAAAAAAATAATCATATATTACTCAATTACGGTTATCTATGATTCAAATTTATTTTAAAATTAATATTTAGGTTATACAAGATGACCCAATTGATCCTTTTAAAGTTTTGGACATAACCAGGATTTAGAAAATAGAACAATTAATCATTATAGCATTGTCCGATTTATTTCCGATTTAATTTTTGAAGTTCATTTGATGTACTGTAAATTATTTTTAAAATCTTATCAATTGCTTTTTAAAAAAATAAGCATATCTCACTCTATTACTGTTATATATTATTCGAATATAATTTAATTTTACTATTTCGCATATACAAGATAGCCAAATGATGTTTTTTTACGGTTTGAACACAACCAGATCTAAGAAAATATAATAACTAATAGCGTTACCGATTGTTCCAATTTAATTTTAAATTAATTTTTAGATATAATTTGATTAACCCTAAATAATTTTTAAAGATATTTTGATGTATTGTGTTTAAAGAAAAAAGTCATATCTCACTCAATTACGGTTATCTATTATTCAAATACAATTTAAAATTATTATTTGGGTTATACAAGATGACCCAATTGATCCTTTTTAAGTTTTGGACATAACCAGGGTTAAGAAAATAAAACAATTATTTATTATAGCATTTCCGATTTAATTCCAATTTAATTTTTGAAGTTCATTTGATGTACTGTAAATTATTTTTAAAATCTTTCTTATGAATTGTTTTTTAATAAACTAATCATATCTCACTCTATTACTGTTATCTATTATTCGAATATAATTTAAATTTACTATTTCGCATATACGAGAGAGCCAAATGATGTTTTTTACGGTTTGAACACAACCAGAGGTAAGAAAAATATAATAACTAATAGCGTTAGCGATTGTTCCGATTTAATTTTAAATCCATTCTTAGATATAATTTGATTAACCTAAATGATTTTTAAAACTAGTTTTATGTATTGTGTTTTAAAAAAATAGTCATATCTCACTCAATTACGGTTATCTATTATTCAAATTTATTTTAAAATTAATATTTAGGTTATACAAGATGACTCAAATGATCCTTTTTAAGTTTTGGACATAACCAGGGTTAAGAAAATAGAACGATTAATCATTATAGCATTGTCCGATTTGATTCCAATTTAACTTTTAAAGTTCATTTGATTTACTGTAAATTATTTTTTAAATTTTTCTTATAAATTGTTTTTTTAAAAAAAATAATTATATCTCACTCTATTACTGATATCTATTATTCGAATATAAATTAAATTTACTATTTCGCATATACAAGATAGCCAAATGATGTTTTTTGCGGTTTGAACACAACCAGAGTTAAGACAATGTAATAACTAATAGCGTTGGCGATTGTTCCTATTTAATTTTAATTCAATTTTTAGATAAAATTTGAATAACCCTAAATAATTTTTTAAAGTATTCTGATGTATTGTGTTTAAAAAAAATAGTCATATCTCACTCAATTACGGTTATCTATTATTCAAATTTTAAAATTAATATTTAGGTTATACAAGATGACCCAAATGATCCTTTTTAAGTTTTGGACATAACCAGAATGAAGAAAATCGATTTCTGTTACCTATAGCTATTGTTCCGATATGATTTTAATTTTTAGATATAATTTGTTTAACCCTATATAATTATTTTAAATATTTTAATGAATTGTTTTTAAAAAAAAAATAGTCATATCTCACTCAATTACGGTTATCTATTATTCAAATTTATTTTAAAATTAATATTTAGGTTATACAAGATGACTCAAATGATCCTTTTTAAGTTTTGGACATAACGAGGGTTAAGAAAATAGAACAATTAATCATTACATTGTCCGATTTGATTCCAATTTAATCTTTGAAGTTCATTTGATGTACTGTAAATTATTTTTAAAATTTTTCTTATGAATTGTTTTTAAAAAAAATAATTATATCTCACTCTATTACTGATATCTATTATTCGAATATAATTTAAATTTACTATTTCGCATATACAAGATAGCCAAAAGATGTTTTTTGCGGTTTGAACACAACCAGAGTTAAGAAAATGTAATAACTAATAGCGTTGGCGATTGTTCCTATTTAATTTTAATTCAATTTTTAGATATAATTTGATTAACCCTAAATGATTTTGAAAAATAGTTTTATGTATTATGTTTTAAAAAAATAGTCATATCTCACTCAATTACGGTTATCTATTATTCAAATATAATTTAAAATTATTATTTAGTTTATACAAGATGACTCAAATGATCCTTTTTATGTTTTGGACATAACCAGGATAAAGAAAATCGATTACTATTACCTATAGCTATTGTTCCGATATGATTTTAATTTTTAGATATAATTTGTTTAACCCTAAATAATTATTTTAAATATTTTAATGTATTGTTTTTAAAAAAAAAAATAGTCATATCTCACTCAATTACGGTAATCTATTATTCAAATTTATTTTAAAATTAATATTTAGGTTATACAAGATGACTCAAATAATCCTTTTTAAGTTTTGAACATAACCAGGATTAAGAAAATAGAACGATTAATCATTATAGCATTGTCCGATTTGATTCCAATTTAATTTTTAAAGTTCATTTGATTTACTGTAAATTATTTTTTAAATTTTTCTTATAAATTGTTTTTTAAAAAAAATATTATATGCCACTCTATTACTGTTATTTATTATTCGAATATAATTTACATTTACTATATCGCATATACAAGATAGCCAAATGATGTTTTTTACGGTTTGAACATAACCAGAATTAAGAAAATATAATAACTAATAGCGTTAACGATTGTTCCGATTACATTTTTAGATATAATTTGATTAACCCTAAATGATTTTTAAAAATATTTTGAGGTATTGTGTTTAAAAAAAATAATCATATCTTACTCAATTACGGTTATCTATGATTCAAATTTATTTTAAAATTAATATTTAGGTTATACAAGATGACCCAATTGATCCTTTTAAAGTTTTGGACATAACCAGGATTTAGAAAATAGAACAATTAATCATTATAGCATTGTCCGATTTATTTCCGATTTAATTTTTGAAGTTCATTTGATGTACTGTAAATTATTTTTAAAATCTTATCAATTGCTTTTTAAAAAAATAAGCATATCTCACTCTATTACTGTTATATATTATTCGAATATAATTTAATTTTACTATTTCGCATATACAAGATAGCCAAATGATGTTTTTTACGGTTTGAACACAACCAGATCTAAGAAAATATAATAACTAATAGCGTTACCGATTGTTCCAATTTAATTTTAAATTAATTTTTAGATATAATTTGATTAACCCTAAATAATTTTTAAAGATATTTTGATGTATTGTGTTTAAAGAAAAAAGTCATATCTCACTCAATTACGGTTATCTATTATTCAAATACAATTTAAAATTATTATTTGGGTTATACAAGATGACCCAATTGATCCTTTTTAAGTTTTGGACATAACCAGGGTTAAGAAAATAAAACAATTATTTATTATAGCATTTCCGATTTAATTCCAATTTAATTTTTGAAGTTCATTTGATGTACTGTAAATTATTTTTAAAATCTTTCTTATGAATTGTTTTTTAATAAACTAATCATATCTCACTCTATTACTGTTATCTATTATTCGAATATAATTTAAATTTACTATTTCGCATATACGAGAGAGCCAAATGATGTTTTTTACGGTTTGAACACAACCAGAGGTAAGAAAATATAATAACTAATAGCGTTAGCGATTGTTCCGATTTAATTTTAAATCCATTCTTAGATATAATTTGATTAACCTAAATGATTTTTAAAACTAGTTTTATGTATTGTGTTTTAAAAAAATAGTCATATCTCACTCAATTACGGTTATCTATTATTCAAATTTATTTTAAAATTAATATTTAGGTTATACAAGATGACTCAAATGATCCTTTTTAAGTTTTGGACATAACCAGGGTTAAGAAAATAGAACGATTAATCATTATAGCATTGTCCGATTTGATTCCAATTTAACTTTTAAAGTTCATTTGATTTACTGTAAATTATTTTTTAAATTTTTCTTATAAATTGTTTTTTAAAAAAAATAATTATATCTCACTCTATTACTGATATCTATTATTCGAATATAATTTAAATTTACTATTTCGCATATACAAGATAGCCAAATGATGTTTTTTACGGTTTGAACACAACCAGAGGTAAGAAAATATAATAACTAATAGCGTTAGCGATTGTTCCGATTTAATTTTAAATCCATTCTTAGATATAATTTGATTAACCTAAATGATTTTTAAAACTAGTTTTATGTATTGTGTTTTAAAAAAATAGTCATATCTCACTCAATTACGGTTATCTATTATTCAAATTTATTTTAAAATTAATATTTAGGTTATACAAGATGACCCAAATGATCCTTTTTAAGTTTTGAACATAACCAGAATGAAGAAAATCGATTTCTATTACCTATAGCTATTGTTCCGATATGATTTCAATTTAATTTTTACATATAATTTGTTTAACCCTAAGTAATATTTTAAAATATTTTGATGTATTGTGATTAAAGATAATAGTCATATCTCACTCAATTACGGTTATCTATTCAAATTTATTTTAAAATTAATATTTAGGTTATAAAAGATGACCTAAATAATCCTTTTTAAGTTTTGGACATAACGAGGGTTAAGAAAATAGAACAATTAATCATTATAGCATTGTCCGATTTGATTCCAATTTAATCTTTGAAGTTCATTTGATGTACTGTTATATATTATTCGATTATAATTTAATTTTACTATTTCGCATATACAAGATAGCCAAATGATGTTTTTTACGGTTTGAACACAACCAGAACTAAGAAAATATAATAACTAATAGCGTTAACGATTGTTCCAATTTATTTTTAAATTAATTTTTAGATATAATTTGATTAACCCTAAATGATTTTTAAAAATATTTTGATGTATTGTGTTTAAAGAAAAAAGTCATATCTCACTCAATTACGGTTATCTATTATTCAAATACAATTTAAAATTATTATTTAGGTTATACAAGATGACCCAATTTATCCTTTTTAAGTTTTGGACATAACCAGGGTTAAGAAAATAGGACAATTATTCATTATAGCATTGTCCGATTTAATTCCAATTTAATTTTTGAAGTTCATTTGATGTACTGTAAATTATTTTTAAAATCTTTCTTATGAATTGTTTTTTAAAAAACTAATCATATCTCACTCAATTACGGTTATCTATTATTCAAATTTATTTTAAAATTAATATTTAGGTTATCACACTCTATTACTGTTATCTATTATTCGAATAAAATTCAAATTTACTATTTCGCATATACAAGATTTCCAAAAGATGTTTTTTGCGGTTTGAACACAACCAGAGTTAAGAAAATGTAATAACTAATAGCGTTGGCGATTGTTCCTATTTAATTTTAATTCAATTTTTAGATATAATTTGATTAACCCTAAATGATTTTTAAAAATAGTTTTATGTATTGTGTTTTAAAAAAATAGTCATATCTCACTCAATTATGGTTATCTATTATTCAAATATAATTTAAAATTATTATTTAGTTTATACAAGATGACTCAAATGATCCTTTTTATGTTTTGGACATAAACAGGATAAAGAAAATCGATTACTATTACCTATAGCTATTGTTCCGATATGATTTTAATTTTTAGATATAATTTGTTTAACCCTAAATAATTATTTTAAATATTTTAATGTATTGTTTTTAAAAAAAAAATATTCATATCTCACTCAATTACGGTTATCTATTATTCAAATTTATTTTAAAATTAATATTTAGGTTATACAAGATGACCCAAATGATCCTTTTTAAGTTGTGGACATAACCAGGGTTAAAAAAATAGAACAATTAATCATTACAGCATTGTCCGATTTGAATCCAATTTAATTTTTGAAGTTCATTTGATGTACTGTAAAATATTTTTAAAATTTTTCTTATGAATTGTTTTTTTTTTAAATTATTATATCTCACTCTATTACCGTTATTTATTATTCGAATATAATTTACATTTACTATTTCGCATATACAAGATAGCCAAATGATGTTTTTTACGGTTTGAACACAACCAGAATTAAGAAAATATAATAACTAATAGCTTTAACGAATGTTCCGATTTAATTTTTAGATATAATTTGATTAACCCTAAATGATTTTTAAAAATAATTTGATGTATTGTGTTTAAAAAAAATAGTCATATCTCACTCAATTACGGTTATCTATTATTCAAATATAATTTAAAATTATTATTTAGGTTATACAAGATGACTCAAATGATCCTTTTTATGTTTTGGACATAACCAGGATAATGAAAATCGATTACTATTACCTATAGCTATTGTTCCGATATGATTTTAATTTAATTTTTAGATATAATTTGTTTTACCCTAAATAATTTTATTTAAATTTTTTAATGTATTGTTTTATAAAAAAATAGTCATATCTCACTCAATTACGGTTATCTATTATTCAAATTTATTTTAAAATTAATATTTAGGTTATCACACTCTATTACTGTTATCTATTATTCGAATAAAACTCAAATTTACTATTTCGCATATACAAGATTTCCAAAAGATGTTTTTTGCGGTTTGAACACAACCAGAGTTAAGAAAATGTAATAACTAATAGCATTGGCGATTGTTCCTATTTAATTTTAATTCAATTTTTAGATATAATTTGATTAACCCTAAATGATTTTTAAAAATAGTTTTATGTATTGTGTTTTAAAAAAATAGTCATATCTCACTCAATTATGGTTATCTATTATTCAAATATAATTTAAAATTATTATTTAGTTTATACAAGATGACTCAAATGATCCTTTTTATGTTTTGGACATAAACAGGATAAAGAAAATCGATTACTATTACCTATAGCTATTGTTCCGATATGATTTTAATTTTTAGATATAATTTGTTTAACCCTAAATAATTATTTTAAATATTTTAATGTATTGTTTTAAAAAAAAAAATAGTCATATCTCACTCAATTACGGTTATCTATTATTCAAATTTATTTTAAAATTAATATTTAGGTTATACAAGATGACCCAAATGATCCTTTTTAAGTTGTGGACATAACCAGGGTTAAAAAAATAGAACAATTAATCATTACAGCATTGTCCGATTTGAATCCAATTTAATTTTTGAAGTTCATTTGATGTACTGTAAAATATTTTTAAAATTTTTCTTATGAATTGTTTTTTTTTTTAAATTATTATATCTCACTCTATTACCGTTATTTATTATTCGAATATAATTTACATTTACTATTTCGCATATACAAGATAGCCAAATGATGTTTTTTACGGTTTGAACACAACCAGAATTAAGAAAATATAATAACTAATAGCTTTAACGAATGTTCCGATTTAATTTTTAGATATAATTTGATTAACCCTAAATGATTTTTAAAAATAATTTGATGTATTGTGTTTAAAAAAAATAGTCATATCTCACTCAATTACGGTTATCTATTATTCAAATATAATTTAAAATTATTATTTAGGTTATACAAGATGACTCAAATGATCCTTTTTATGTTTTGGACATAACCAGGATAATGAAAATCGATTACTATTACCTATAGCTATTGTTCCGATATGATTTTAATTTAATTTTTAGATATAATTTGTTTTACCCTAAATAATTTTATTTAAATTTTTTAATGTATTGTTTTATAAAAAAATAGTCATATCTCACTCAATTACGGTTATCTATTATTCAAATTTATTTTAAAATTAATATTTAGGTTATACAAGATGACCCAAATGATCCTTTTTAAGTTGTGGACATAACCAGGGTTAAGAAAATAAAACGATTAATCATTATAGCGTTGTCCGATTTGATTTCAATTTAATTTTTAAAGTTCATTTGATTTACTGTAAATAATTTTTTAAATTTTTCTTATAAATTGTTTTTCAAAAAAAATAATTATATCTCACTCTATTACTGTTATCTATTATTCGAATAAAAGTTAAATTTACTATTTCGCATATACAAGATAGCCAAATGATGTTTTTTACGGTTTGAACACAACCAGAGTTAAGAAAATGTAATAACTAATAGCGTTAGCGATTGTTCCGATTTAATTTTAATTCAATTTTTAGATAAAATTTGAATAACCCTAAATAATTTTTTAAAGTATTCTGATGTATTGTGTTTAAAAAAAATAGTCATATCTCACTCAATTGCGGTTATCTATTATTCAAATTTATTTTAAAATTAATATTTAGGTTATACAAGATGACCCAAATGATCCTTTTTAATTTTTGGACATAACCAGAATGAAGAAAATCGATTTCTATTACCTATAGCTATTGTTCCGATATGATTTCAATTTAATTTTTACATATAATTTGTTTAACCCTAAGTAATATTTTTAAATATTTTGATGTATTGTGATTAAAGAAAATAGTCATATCTCACTCAATTACGGTTATCTATTATTCAAATTTATTTTAAAATTAATATTTAGGTTATAAAAGATGACCTAAATAATCCTTTTTAAGTTTTGGACATAACGAGGGTTAAGAAAATAGAACAATTAATCATTATAGCATTGTCCGATTTGATTCCAATTTAATCTTTGAAGTTCATTTGATGTACTGTAAATTATTTTTAAAATTTTTCTTATGAATTGTTTTTAAAAAAAATAATTATATCTCACTCTATTACTGATATCTATTATTCGAATATAATTTAAATTTACTATTTCGCATATACAAGATAGCCAAATGATGTTTTTTGCGGTTTGAACACAACCAGAGTTAAGACAATGTAATAACTAATAGCGTTGGCGATTGTTCCTATTTAATTTTAATTCAATTTTTAGATATAATTTGATTAACCCTAAATGATTTTTAAAAATAGTTTTATGTATTATGTTTTAAAAAAATAGTCATATCTCACTCAATTACGGTTATCTATTATTCAAATTTATTTTAAAATTAATATTTAGGTTATACAAGATGACTCAAATGATCCTTTTTAAGTTTTGGACATAACCAGGGTTAAGAAAATCGATTACTATTACCTATAGCTATTGTTCCTATATGATTTTAATTTTTAGATATAATTTGTTTAACCCTATATAATTATTTTAAATATTTTAATGTATTGTTTTTAAAAAAAAAATAGTCATATCTCACTCAATTACGGTTATCTATTATTCAAATTTATTTTAAAATTAATAGTTAGGTTATACAAGATGACTCAAATGATCCTTTTTAAGTTTTGGACATAACGAGGGTTAAGAAAATAGAAGGATTAATCATTAAAGCATTGTCCGATTTGATTTCAATTTAATTTTTAAAGTTCATTTGATTTACTGTAAATAATTTTTTAAATTTTTCTTATAAATTGTTTTTTAAAAAAAATATTTATATCTCACTCTATTACTGATATCTATTATTCGAATATAATTTAAATTTACTATTTCGCACATACAAGATAGCCAAATGATGTTTTTTACGGTTTGAACACAACCAGAGTTAAGAAAATGTAATAACTAATAGCGTTAGCGACTGTTCCGATTTAATTTTAATTCAATTTTTAGATAAAATTTGAATAACCCTAAATAATTTTTTAACATAACCAGGATAAAGAAAATCGATTACTATTACCTATAGCTATTGTTCCGATATGATTTTAATTTTTAGATATAATTTGTTTAACCCTAAATAATTATTTTAAATATTTTAATGTATTGTTTTTAAAAAAAAAATAGTCATATCTCACTCAATTACGGTTATCTATTATTCAAATTTAATTTAAAATTAATATTTAGGTTATACAAGATGACCCAAATGATCCTTTTTAAGTTGTGGACATAACCAGGGTTAAAAAAATAGAACAATTAATCATTACAGCATTGTCCGATTTGAATCCAATTTAATTTTTGAAGTTCATTTGATGTACTGTAAAATATTTTTAAAATTTTTCTTATGAATTTGTTTTTTTTTTAAATTATTATATCTCACTCTATTACCGTTATTTATTATTCGAATATAATTTACATTTACTGGAGGATAATGAAAATCGATTACCATTACCTATAGCTATTGTTCCGATATGATTTTAATTTAATTTTTAGATATAATTTGTTTTACCCTAAATAATTTTATTTAAATTTTTTAATGTATTGTTTTATAAAAAAATAGTCATATCTCACTCAATTACGGTTATCTATTATTCAAATTTATTTTAAAATTAATATTTAGGTTATACAAGATGACTCAAATGATCCTTTTTAAGTTTTGGACATAACCAGGGTTAAGAAAATAGAACGATTAATCATTATAGCATTGTCCGATTTGATTTCAATTTAATTTTTAAAGTTCATTTGATTTACTGTAAATAATTTTTTAAATTTTTCTTATAAATTGTTTTTTAAAAAAAATAATTATATCTCACTCTATTACTGTTATCTATTATTCGAATATAAGTTAAATTTACTATTTCGCATATACAAGATAGCCAAATGATGTTTTTTACGGTTTGAACACAACCAGAGTTAAGAAAATGTAATAACTAATAGCGTTAGCGATTGTTCCAATTTAATTTTAATTCAATTTTTAGATAAAATTTGAATAACCCTAAATAATTTTTTAAAGTATTCTAATGTATTGTGTTTAAAAAAAATAGTCATATCTCACTCAATTACGGTTATCTATTATTCAAATTTATTTTAAAATTAATATTTAGGTTATACAAGATGACTCAAATGATCCTTTTTAAGTTTAGGACATAACCAGAATGAAGAAAATCGATTTCTATTACCTATAGCTATTGTTCCGATATGATTTCAATTTAATTTTTACATATAATTTGTTTAACCCTAAGTAATATTTTTAAATATTTTGATGTATTGTGATTAAAGAAAATAGTCATATCTCACTCAATTACGGTTATCTATTATTCAAATTTATTTTAAAATTAATATTTAGGTTATAAAAGATGACCTAAATAATCCTTTTAAGTTTTGGACATAACGAGGGTTAAGAAAATAGAACAATTAATCATTATAGCATTGTCCGATTTGATTCCAATTTAATCTTTGAAGTTCATTTGATGTACTGTAAATTATTTTTAAAATTTTTCTTATGAATTGTTTTTAAAAAAAATAATTATATCTCACTCTATTACTGATATCTATTATTCGAATATAAATTAAATTTACTATCAGTTTGTTTGATGTACTGTAAATTATTTTTAAAATTTTTCTTATGAATTGTTTTTAAAAAAAATAATTATATCTCACTCTATTACTGATATCTATTATTCGAATATAATTTAAATTTACTATTTCGCATATACAAGATAGCCAAAAGATGTTTTTTGCGGTTTGAACACAACCAGAGTTAAGAAAATGTAATAACTAATAGCGTTGGCGATTGTTCCTATTTAATTTTAATTCAATTTTTAGATATAATTTGATTAACCCTAAATGATTTTAAAAAATAGTTTTATGTATTATGTTTTAAAAATATAGTCATATCTCACTCAATTACGGTTATCTATTATTCAAATTTATTTTAAAATTAATATTTAGGTTATACAAGATGACTCAAATGATCCTTTTTAAGTTTTGGACATAACCAGGGTTAAGAAAATCGATTACTATTACCTATAGCTATTGTTCCGATATGATTTTAATTTTTAGATATAATTTGTTTAACCCTATATAATTATTTTAAATATTTTAATGTATTGTTTTTAAAAAAAAAATAGTCATATCTCACTCAATTACGGTTATCTATTATTCAAATTTATTTTAAAATTAATATTTAGGTTATACAAGATGACTCAAATGATCCTTTTTAAGTTTTGGACATAACGAGGGTTAAGAAAATAGAAGGATTAAAGCATTGTCCGATTTGATTTCAATTTAATTTTTAAAGTTCATTTGATGTACTGTAAATTATTTTTAAAATTTTTCTTATGAATTGTTTTTAAAAAAATAATTATATCTCACTCTATTACTGATATCTATTATTCGAATATAATTTAAATTTACTATTTCGCATATACAAGATTTCCAAAGGATGTTTTTTGCGGTTTGAAAACAACCAGAGTTAAGAAAATGTAATAACTAATAGCGTTGGCGATTGTTCCTATTTAATTTTAATTCAATTTTTAGATATAATTTGATTAACCCTAAATGATTTTTAAAAATAGTTTTATGTATTATGTTTTAAAAAAATAGTCATATCTCACTCAATTATGGTTATCTATTATTCAAATATAATTTAAAATTATTATTTAGTTTATACAAGATGACTCAAAAGATCCTTTTTATGTTTTGGACATAACCAGGATAAAGAAAATCGATTACTATTACCTATAGCTATTGTTCCGATATGATTTTAATTTTTAGATATAATTTGTTTAACCCTAAATAATTATTTTAAATATTTTAATGTATTGTTTTTAAAAAAAAAATAGTCATATCTCACTCAATTACGGTTATCTATTATTCAAATTTATTTTAAAATTAATATTTAGGTTATACAAGATGACCCAAATGATCCTTTTTAAGTTGTGGACATAACCAGGGTTAAGAAAATAGAACGATTAATCATTATAGCATTGTCCGATTTGATTTCAATTTAATTTCTAAAGTTCATTTGATTTACTGTAAATAATTTATTAAATTTTTCTTATAAATTGTTTTTTAAAAAAAATAATTATATCTCACTCTATTACTGTTATCTATTATTCGAATATAAGTTAAATTTTACTATTTCGCATATACAAGATAGCCAAATGATGTTTTTTACGGTTTGAACACAACCAGAGTTAAGAAAATGTAGTAACTAATAGCGTTAGCGATTGTTCCGATTTAATTTTAATTCAATTTTTAGATAAAATTTGAATAACCCTAAATAATTTTTTAAAGTATTCTGATGTATTGTGTTTAAAAAAAATAGTCATATCTCACTCAATTACGGTTATCTATTATTCAAATTTATTTTAAAATTAATATTTAGGTTATACAAGATGACTCAAATGATCCTTTTTAAGTTTTGGACATAACCAGAATGAAGAAAATCGATTTCTATACCTATAGCTATTGTTCCGATATGATTTCAATTTAATTTTTTACATATAATTTGTTTAACCCTAAGTAATATTTTTAAATATTTTGATGTATTGTGATTAAAGAAAATAGTCATATCTCACTCAATTACGGTTATCTATTATTCAAATTTATTTTAAAATTAATATTTAGGTTATAAAAGATGACCTAAATAATCCTTTTTAAGTTTTGAACATAACGAGGGTTAAGAAAATAGAACAATTAATCATTATAGCATTGTCCGATTTGATTCCAATTTAATCTTTGAAGTTCATTTGATGTACTGTAAATTATTTTTAAAATTTTTCTTATGAATTGTTTTTAAAAAAAATAATTATATCTCACTCTATTACTGATATTTATTATTCGACATTATAAATTAAATTTACTATTTCGCATATACAAGATAGCCAAATGATGTTTTTTGCGGTTTGAACACAACCAGAGTTAAGACAATGTAATAACTAATAGCGTTGGCGATTGTTCCTATTTAATTTTAATTCAATTTTTAGATAAAATTTGAATAACCCTAAATAATTTTTTAAAGTATTCTGATGTATTGTGTTTAAAAAAAATAGTCATATCTCACTCAATTACGGTTATCTATTATTCAAATTTATTTTAAAATTAATATTTAGGTTATACAAGATGACCCAAATGATCCTTTTTAAGTTTTGGACATAACCAGAATGAAGAAAATCGATTTCTGTTACCTATAGCTATTGTTCCGATATGATTTTAATTTTTAGATATAATTTGTTTAACCCTATATAATTATTTTAAATATTTTAATGTATTGTTTTAAAAAAAAAATAGTCATATATCACTCAATTACGGTTATCTATTATTCAAATTTATTTTAAAATTAATATTTAGGTTATACAAGATGACTCAAATGATCCTTTTTAAGTTTTGGACATAACGAGGGTTAAGAAATAGAACAATTAATCATTATAGCCATTGTCCGATTTGACTCTCACGAGATGTGT
>NW_026088524.1:0-65806 GCF_022605725.1 Anthonomus grandis grandis
CACATCTCGTGAGAGTTTATGAAAAAAAAATTGTTTTTTTTTTCCAAAAATATTTTTTTTCTCAAAATTATGTTCAAATTTTGAAAAACGCTGAAATAGGTGTCCCACCAAATTGTCCAGAAAATATGTGTACAAATTTTCAAAATTGTATTTGGTGAACTTTTTGAGTTATGGCCGTTTTCTCAAATTTTATGAAAAAAAATTGTTTTTTTTTCCAAAAAATATTTTTTTTCTCAAAATTATGTTCAAATTTTGAAAAACGCTGAAATAGGTGTCCAACCAAATTGTCCAGAGAATATGTGTACAAATTTTGAAAATTGTATTTGGTCAACTTTTTGAGTTATGGCCGTTTTCTCAAATTTTATGAAAAAAAATTGTTTTTTTTTCCAAAAATATTTTTTTTTTTTTTAAATTTGTAGAAATTTTGAAAAACGCTGAAATAGGTGTCCAACCAAATTGTCCAGAAAATATGTGTACAAATTTTCAAAATTCTATTTGGTCAACTTTTTGAGTTATGGCCGTTTTCTCAAATTTTATGAAAAAAAATTGTTTTTTTTTCCAAAAATATTTTTTTTCTCAAAATTATGTTCAAATTTTGAAAAACGCTGAAACAGGTGTCCAACCAAATTGTCCAGAGAATCTGTGTACAAATTTTCAAATTGTATTTGGTCAACTTTTTGAGTTATGGCCGTTTTCCTCAAATTTTATGAAAAAAAATTGTTTTTTTTTCCAAAAATATTTTTTTTTTTCAAAAATTTGTAGAAATTTGAAAAACGCTGAAATAGGTGTCCAACCAAATTGTCCAGAGAATCTGTGTACAAATTTTCAAAATTCTATTTGGTCAACTTTTTGAGTTATGGCCGTTTTCTCAAATTTTATGAAAAAAAATTGTTTTTTTTTTCCAAAAATATTTTTTTTCTCAAAATTATGTTCAAATTTTGAAAAACGCTGAAACAGGTGTCCAACCAAATTGTCCAGAGAATCTGTGTACAAATTTTTGAAAATTGTATTTGGTCAACTTTTTGAGTTATGGACGTTTTCTCAAATTTTATGACAAAAAAATTGTTTTTTTTTCCAAAAATATTTTTTTTCTCAAAATTATGTTTAAATTTTGAAAAACGCTGAAATAGGTGTCCAACCAAATTGTCCAGAAAATATGTGTACAAATTTTCAAAATTCTATTTGGTCAACTTTTTGAGTTATGGACGTTTTCCTCAAATTTTATGAGCAAAAATGTTTTTTTTTCCAAAAATATTTTTTTTCTCAAAATTTTCGACAAATTTTGAAAAACGCTGAAATAGGAGTCCAACCAAATTGTCCAGAGAATATTTGTACAAATTTTCAAAATTGTATTCGATCAATTTTTTGAGTTATGGACATTTTCTGGAATTTTATGAAAAAAAAAATGATTTTTTCCAAAAATATTTTTTTTCTCAAAATTATGTTCAAATTTTGAAAAACGCTGAAATAGGTGTCCCACCAAATTGTCCAGAGAATATGTGTACAAATTTTCAAAATTGTTTTCGATCAATTTTTTGAGTTATGGACATTTTCTGGAATTTTATGAAAAAAAAAATGATTTTTTCCAAAAATATTTTTTTTCTCAAAATTTTGTACAAATTTTGAAAAAACGCTGAAATAGGTGTCCAACCAAATTGTCCATAGAATACGTGTACAAATTTTCAAAACTGTATCTGGACAACTTTTTGAGTTATGGACATTTTCTCAAATTTTATGACAAAAAATTGTTTTTTTTTCCAAAATATTTTTTTTCTCAAAAATTATGTTCAAATTTTGAAAAACGCTGAAATAGGTGTCCCACCAAATTGTCCAGAGAATATGCGTACAAATTTTCAAAATTGTATTGGTCAACTTTTTGAGTTATGGCCGTTTCTCAAATTTTATGAAAAAAAATTGTTTTTTTTTCCAAAAATATTTTTTTTCTCAAAATTATGTTCAAATTTTGAAAAACGCTGAAATAGGTGTCCCACCAAATTGTCCAGAAAATATGTGTACAAATTTTCAAAATTGTATTTGGTGAACTTTTTGAGTTATGGCCGTTTTCTCAAATTTTATGAAAAAAAAAATTGTTTTTTTTTTCCAAAATATTTTTTTTTCTCAAAATTATGTTCAAATTTTGAAAAACGCTGAAATAGGTGTCCAACCAAATTGTCCAGAGAATATGTGTACAAATTTTGAAAATTGTATTTGGTCAACTTTTTGAGTTATGGCCGTTTTCTCAAATTTTATGAAAAAAAAATTGTTTTTTTTTTCCAAAAATATTTTTTTTTTTTTAAATTTGTAGAAATTTTGAAAAACGCTGAAATAGGTGTCCCAACCAAATTGTCCAGAAAATATGTGTACAAATTTTCAAAATTCTATTTGGTCAACTTTTTGAGTTATGGCCGTTTTCCTCAAATTTTATGAAAAAAAATTGTTTTTTTTTCCAAAAATATTTTTTTTCTCAAAATTATGTTCAAATTTTGAAAAACGCTGAAACAGGTGTCCAACCAAATTGTCCAGAGAATCTGTGTACAAATTTTCAAAATTGTATTTGGTCAACTTTTTGAGTTATGGCCGTTTTCTCAAATTTTATGAAAAAAAATTGTTTTTTTTTCCAAAAATATTTTTTTTTTCAAAAATTTGTAGAAATTTTGAAAAACGCTGAAATAGGTGTCCAACCAAATTGTCCAGAGAATATGTGTACAAATTTTGAAAATTGTATTTGGTCAACTTTTTGAGTTATGGACGTTTTCTCAAATTTTATGACAAAAAAATTGTTTTTTTTTCCAAAAATATTTTTTTTTCTCAAAATTATGTTTAAATTTTGAAAAACGCTGAAATAGGTGTCCAACCAAATTGTCCAGAAAATATGTGTACAAATTTTCAAAATTCTATTTGGTCAACTTTTTGAGTTATGGACGTTTTCTCAAATTTTATGAGCAAAAAATGTTTTTTTTTCCAAAAATATTTTTTTTCTCAAAATTTTCGACAAATTTTGAAAAAACGCTGAAATAGGAGTCCAACCAAATTGTCCAGAGAATATTTGTACAAATTTTCAAAATTGTATTCGATCAATTTTTTGAGTTATGGACATTTTCTGGAATTTTATGAAAAAAAAAATGATTTTTTCCAAAAATATTTTTTTTCTCAAAATTATGTTCAAATTTTGAAAAACGCTGAAATAGGTGTCCCACCAAATTGTCCAGAGAATATGTGTACAAATTTTCAAAATTGTTTTCGATCAATTTTTTGAGTTATGGACATTTTCTGGAATTTTATGAAAAAAAAAATGATTTTTTCCAATAATATTTTTTTTTTCAAAAATTTGTAGAAATTTTGAAAAACGCTGAAATAGGTGTCCAACCAAATTGTCCAGAGAATCTGTGTACAAATTTTCAAAATTCTATTTGGTCAACTTTTTGAGTTATGGACGTTTTCTCAAATTTTATGAAAAAAAAATGTTTTTTTTTCCAAAAATATTTTTTTTCTCAAAATTTTCGACAAATTTTGAAAAACGCTGAAATAGGAGTCCAACCAAATTGTCCAGAGAATATTTGTACAAATTTTCAAAATTGTATTCGATCAATTTTTTGAGTTATGGACATTTTCTGGAATTTTATGAAAAAAAAAATGATTTTTTCCAAAAATATTTTTTTTCTCAAAATTATGTTCAAATTTTGAAAAACGCTGAAATAGGTGTCCCACCAAATTGTCCAGAGAATATGTGTACAAATTTTCAAAATTGTTTTCGATCAATTTTTTGAGTTATGGACATTTTCTGGAATTTTATGAAAAAAAAAATGATTTTTTCCAATAATATTTTTTTTTTCAAAAATTTGTAGAAATTTTGAAAAACGCTGAAATAGGTGTCCAACCAAATTGTCCAGAGAATCTGTGTACAAATTTTCAAAATTCTATTTGGTCAACTTTTTGAGTTATGGACGTTTTCTTAAATTTCATGAGAAAAAAATGTTTTTTTTCCAAAAATATTTTTTTTCTCAAAATTTTGTACAAATATTCAAAAACGCTGAAATAGGTGTCTAACCAAATTGTCCAGAGAATAGGTGTACAAATTTTCAAAACTGTATCTGGACAACTTTTTGAGTTATGGACATTTTCTCAAATTTTATGACAAAAAAAAATTTTTTTTTCCAAAAATATTTTTTTTCTCAAAATTATGTACAAATTTTGAAAAACGCTGAAATAGGTGTCCAACCAAATTGTCCAGAGAATATGTGTACAAATTTTCAAAATTGTATTCGATCAATTTTTTGAGTTACGAACATTTTCTGGAATATTATGAAAAAAAAATGCTTTTTTCCAAAAAATTTTTTTTTTCTCAAAATTTTGTACAAATTTTGAAAAACGCTGAAATAGGTGTCCAACCAAATTGTCCAGAGAATATATCTACAATTTTTCAAAATTGTATCTGGTGAACTTTTTGAGTTATGGACGTTTTCTTAAATTTTATGGAAAAAAAATGTTTTTTTTCTAAGGCTTCATGTTTTATTGTTTATTTTTAAATAACTTTATTTTAATAAGTTTTATTTTCTATATCTCAGATCTACTATTTAGGTTCTATTTTACTTTTTGACCTAAGTATCTTCTTCTTTAATTTGTCTTTTTTTTTTGCTGGGAGAGACTTTTATTTTTTTTAAGTTTAGATGAAGTAATTAATTACTATAATAGCCTTTGTAGCTTGTGCTAAATAAAGTACATCATTATTATTATCCACATTTTAGTGGACAGGTGCCTCGGTATTGAACCACTCTAATTAAACCTAAAATATCCGAAAAACTCCTCAACATATTCAAATGAAACAAAGGGAATTTTCCCGCTACAACAACCAAACGAAAAATGAATGAATGAATTATTGATTAACCAAATGCAGTTCTCTTATACTCTTATTATATTTATGATTAATAAGAGTATTTTCTCTTATACTCTTGTATGTACCTAATGACCATCCACATAAAGTCCAGTGCAACGATATATTAGAATGGTCACCCGTCAAAACACCAGCATTCCACCTGCCAAACAATGTAAATAGAAGGTGGATGACATTTCATGATGATCATTCTAATATATCGTTGCACTGGACTTAACCTACTGTTACTCTAATGAAGTAAATTACAAATTTTACAATTTAACTCCAGTAGATATAAAGGGCATGAGAAACAAAAACGTTTTTAATAAAAATGTCAAACAGTGTATCTGTAATAAGCTAATTTTTTTTGAGGTTTCTTTAATATTATATCCAGAAGTTTTATTATCTTGGTATGCCGTTTCTATATATATTAACTATATATTAGGATAATAAATGTTACATTGCTTTAATTGTTTTATAGGGTACATTTTATGCAAATTATTTATTTATTGCACAAACAGGTATGCATGCCAATTTTAAAATAACTAAAATTTTACAATACTAAGATAAACGTTTCCTAATAGTTAAGGAACTTTATCAGCAATGCAAGTATTTTGAGCCAATTCAGTTTTTTCTGAAAATTATTATTTTTATTACTGTTACTCATATTCCTTTTTAGTTTCAGGTACCAAATTATAAATAACACTTTCAAGATTCTTGAACCATATACTTTTATTATATTATAGAATATTTAACATATTATTGAATATTTACACGTTCTCAGTGTGCTCCGCCAAAATGCTTTTCTATCCAGATTTTAGCAGGTAGGATTTTAAAAAGCTAACAGGGAATTTAATCTATAGTTCTCGCGAAAACAACCTGCATTTAAGCTTTTAAAAACTTAATTTAAGCTTTATGATTTTGATTTAGTTTTAAATAATTTTAAAGATCTGCCTAAATATCCCACTTCTGAACGAGAAAAAAACTCGCTCCGATCGATTTTCTACAATAAAAAGAACATTTTTGCAGAAACATACACTTGCATTATTTATAATAGATGCCATGGCATGTTATTAATTAGTGTTTTTTCAAATATTTTATGCATGACGCCTCGCATGTTTGTCGCTATTATTGTTATTTTAATACATGACAGGTGTGGACGTGGTTCATAAGGGTATCGAGAAATGGGGAATAGGGACGCGTTTCCTTTAAATGACTCTCTCTCTCTTATACTCTTATTAATAATATATAATAAGAGTATAAGAGATATATTATTAATTACTCTCAATAGTTTCCAAAATACTCCGTCACTTGTGTGAGATCAAGTGCTTCGACCATAAAAACTGTTCTTTTCGACCGTTTTAAGCGATCCAAAAATAGGCGATTTTTACCAAATACACACTCTCAATCCTTTCACGTGTTTATAAACATAAAACCGGCAATGAATCAACGGCCTTCTGGGGCTCCCCAAGTCGAAAATGAAAAACTGTTCGCTCCACCCCACGCAATCTCC
This sequence comes from Anthonomus grandis grandis, assembly GCF_022605725.1. Taxonomy (NCBI): domain Eukaryota; kingdom Metazoa; phylum Arthropoda; class Insecta; order Coleoptera; family Curculionidae; genus Anthonomus; species Anthonomus grandis. Next base: position 6,384 of record NW_026088524.1, read on the forward strand.
AAATTAAATAATCCCTCTTCCCCATAAGAATTTAATCCTTTAGCCTGATAAAAGAGCGTCTGTATCATTGTGCTCACTTTCCCCCCGTTCGCTTTCTATGGAATTTCCCTCCTATCCCGTTGTTGTTTATCTTAAGCCGATTATTTGCGACAACCGGTAGGTGGGCCACAGTGAGGTGCTTATTCATTTTCCTTTGATATAATATTTAAATTGGAAAATAATTTTCAATAACAAAGAGTTTTTATGACAGGAGCAGAGGGTCGGAGAATCAATCATAATCAATTACCTCAAATAAAAAATCATAATTAAGGTATTTACAAAATGATTGAAATCAGGGTAAAAAGCGTGCATGTGCTCTATCTATGAGAAAACAGTTATATAGTTAACGCTTTTTATTAACTGAATCCATAGATACAACCCGGGCTAATAAAAGCATATTTATTAAAAATTACCATATAGGGATTTGAAAACTTACCCGTTGTTTTGGGGTATATTTTGTAACCTACGGGCGTACAAAACCGATCCGCCCTCCGATAAGTAACCGTCCGGTATGTCCATGGGGTTTGACCCGCGTAGGATCTCGCTTTCCGATAAATATCTGAAATTGAAAGGACACAAAAATGGTAAAGGTTCGGGATAAGTTTAAATAATTGTGTCATTTTAGTGAAGAATGAGCGTATTAATATGTAGGTTTGTTTAGGTCAACCATTATAATATTTTGTAAACGAAAAATTGATATCTGAGAAAAAACCACTAGAAAAAAATGACTCATCATATGAATAGTGAATGTGTGCAGGGTAGTTTGCAGTGGGGGAAGCGAGGAAGCTAAAGTTGACGCCGAATGGAAAAAAATTACAAACAAAATTTGTAGAAGTCGGTTTTCCACATTTTAGCATTTTCTGAAAAAATTTTTAATTTTAGAAAATGTCCATAAGTAAGATTAAAAAAAAATTGCTTTTACCTTATTTTCATGATTTTCTATTTAATTGATTTAGAATTTAGACAATGATAAAGAAAATAATGTCACAATTGATGAAATAGAAAGGCAACAAATCTGTCTAGAAATCCATTTTTTAAGGAAAAACTTCAAAAGTGCTTTAAGCCGAGTCCAGTCAGAGCATTTTAGCAGAAACTTAATATAATTTCTAAAAATATTTTTTTTCAAAATTTTGGACAAATTTTGAAAAACGCTGAAATAGGTGTCCAACCAAATTATCCAGAGAATCTGTGTACAAATTTTCAAAATTCTATTTGGTCAACTTTTTGAGTTATGGACATTTTCTCAAATTTTATGACAAAAAAAATTTTTTTTTTTTCGAAAATATTTTTTTTCTCAAAATTAAGTTCAAATCTTGAAAAACGCTAAAATAGGTGTCCAACCAAATTGTCCAGAGAATATGTGTACAAATTTTGAAAATTGTATTTGGTCAACTTTTTGAGTTATGGACGTTTTCTCAAATTTTATAAAAAAAAATTGTTTTTTTTTCAAAAATATTTTTTTTCTCAAAATCTTGTACAAATTTTGAAAAACGCTGAAATAGGTGTCCAACCAAATTGTCCAGAGAATATTTGTACAAATTTTCAAAATTGTATTTGGTCAACTTTTTGAGTTATGGACATTTTCTCAAATTTTATGACAAAAAAATGTTTTTTTTTTTCGAAAATATTTTTTTTCTCAAAATTCTGTTCAAATTTTGAAAAACGCTGAAACAGGTGTCCAACCAAATTGTCCAAAGAATCTGTGTACAAATTTTGAAAATTGTATTTGGTCAACTTTTTGAGTTATGGACATTTTCTCAAATTTTATGACAAAAAAATGTTTTTTTTTTCGAAAATATTTTTTTTCTCAAAATTATGTTCAAATTTTGAAAAACGCTGAAATAGGTGTCAAACCAAATTATCCAGAGAATCTGTGTACAAATTTTCAAAATTGTATTTTGTCAACTTTTTGAGTTATGGACATTTTCTCAAATTTTATGACAAAAAAATGTTTTTTTCTTCAAAAATATTTTTTTTCTCAAAATTATGTTAAAATTTTGAAAAACGCTGAAATAGGTGTCAAACCAAATTATCCAGAGAATCTGTGTACAAATTTTCAAAATTGTATTTTGTCAACTTTTTGAGTTATGGACATTTTCTCAAATTTTATGACAAAAAAATTTTTTTTTTTTCGAAAATATTTTTTTTCTCAAAATCTTGTAAAAATTTTGAAAAACGCTGAAATAGGTGTCCAACCAAATTATCCAGAGAATCTGTGTACAAATTTTCAAAATTGTATTTGGTCAACTTTTTGAGTTATGGACATTTTCTCAAATTTTATGACAAAAAAATGTTTTTTTTTTCAAAAATATTTTTTTTCTCAAAATTATGTTCAAATTTTGAAAAATGCTGAAATAGGTGTCCAACCAAATTGTCCAGAGAATCTGTGTACAAATTTTGAAAATTGTATTTTGTCAACTTTTTGAGTTATGGACATTTTCTCAAATTTTATGACAAAAAAAATTTTTTTTTTTCGAAAATATTTTTTTTCTCAAAATCTTGTGAAAATTTTGAAAAACGCTGAAATAGGTGTCCAACCAAATTGTCCAGAGAATCTGTGTACAAATTTTGAAAATTGTATTTGGTCAACTTTTTGAGTTATGGACATTTTCTCAAATTTTATGACAAAAAAATGTTTTTTTCTTCGAAAATATTTTTTTTCTCAAAATTATGTTAAAATTTTGAAAAACGCTGAAATAGGTGTCCAACCAAATTGTCCAGAGAATCTGTGTACAAATTTTGAAAATTGTATTTTGTCAACTTTTTGAGTTATGGACATTTTCTCAAATTTTATGACAAAAAAATTTTTTTTTTTTCGAAAATATTTTTTTTCTCAAAATCTTGTGAAAATTTTGAAAAACGCTGAAATAGGTGTCCAACCAAATTATCCAGAGAATCTGTGTACAAATTTTCAAAATTGTATTTGGTCAACTTTTTGAGTTATGGACATTTTCTCAAATTTTATGACAATAAAATGTTTTTTTTTCGAAAATATTTTTTTTCTCAAAATTATGTTCAAATTTTGAAAAACGCTGAAATAGGTGTCCAACCAAATTGTCCAGAGAATCTGTGTACAAATTTTGAAAATTGTATTTTGTCAACTTTTTGAGTTATGGACATTTTCTCAAATTTTATGACAAAAAATTTTTTTTTTTTTCAAAAATATTTTTTTTCTCAAAATTATGTTAAAATTTTGAAAAACGCTGAAATAGGTGTCCAACCAAATTGTCCAGAGAATCTGTGTACAAATTTTGAAAATTGTATTTTGTCAACTTTTTGAGTTATGGACATTTTCTCAAATTTTATGACAAAAAAAATTTTTTTTTTTCGAAAATATTTTTTTTCTCAAAATCTTGTGAAAATTTTGAAAAACGCTGAAATAGGTGTCCAACCAAATTGTCCAGAGAATCTGTGTACAAATTTTGAAAATTGTATTTGGTCAACTTTTTGAGTTATGGACGTTTTCTCAAATTTTATGACAAAAAAAATTTTTTTTTTTCGAAAATATTTTTTTTCTCAAAATCTTGTGAAAATTTTGAAAAACGCTGAAATAAGTGTCCAACCAAATTGTCCAGAGAATCTGTGTACAAATTTTCAAAATTGTATTTGGTCAACTTTTTGAGTTATGGACGTTTTCTCAAATTTTATGACAAAAAAATGTTTTTTTTTCGAAAATATTTTTTTTCTCAAAATTTTGGACAAATTTTGAAAAACGCTGAAAAAGGTGTCCAACCAAATTGTCCAGAGAATATGTGTCCAAATTTTCAAAATTGTATTTGGTCAACTTTTTGAGTTATGAACAATTTCTCAAATTTTATGAAAAAAAAATGTTTTTTTTTTTCGAAAATATTTTTTTTCTCAAAATTATGTTCAAATTTTAAAAAACGCTGAAATAGGTGTCCAACCAAATTGTCCAGAGAATCTGTGTACAAATTTTCAAAATTGTATCTGGACAACTTTTTGAGTTATGGACGTTTTCTCAAATTTTATGACAAAAAAATTTTTTTTTTTTCGAAAATATTTTTTTTCTCAAAATCTTGTGAAAATTTTGAAAAACGCTGAAATAAGTGTCCAACCAAATTGTCCAGAGAATCTGTGTACAAATTTTCAAAATTGTATTTGGTCAACTTTTTGAGTTATGGACATTTTCTCAAATTTTATGACAAAAAAATGTTTTTTTTTTCGAAAATATTTTTTTCTCAAAATTATGTTCAAATTTTGAAAAACGCTGAAATAGGTGTTAAACCAAATTGTCCAGAGAATATGTGCACAAATTTTCAAAATTGTATCTGAACAACTTTTTGAGTTATGGACGTTTTCTCAAATTTTATAAAAAAAAATTGTTTTTTTTCTAAAAATATTTTTTTTCTCAAAATCTTGTACAAATTTTGAAAAACGCTGAAATAGGTGTCCAACCAAATTATCCAGAGAATCTGTGTACAAATTTTCAAAATTGTATCTGGACAACTTTTTGAGTTATGGACGTTTTCTCAAATTTTCACCCAAGGAATCACATCCCGTATTATCGGCACTCAATTAATTAACACCCAGTATACTCTTACCCGTTGGCCAACGTGATCTCGCAATAATCCCCGTCGGTCGCCCTATTGCAGCCGCCCCTTTGCCGCCCGGGTAACGTTAAAGTGCTACAATAACCCCGTAGCAACGGCCGCATCGGTTCTATACTTAAATTTTCACCGCCGCCCTCTTTGACCGCCCCGTTAATCTTCACATCCATCGCGAAACTCGCCATATTATCCGGAAAATCATCCAGATGGTGCTGCTGTTTCGCCACGTAACTCTGCTCCCTAATATGTTTCATGCTGACAATATTCTTGTCCTTTTCTAACACGTTTCCCTCGCCCACTTTCGACTTGATGGTTTGTCTGATATGGTTGGGAATGGTGGTGGTGAGTCTCGGTTGGGTCGTCGGTGACGTCACCGCTTTGGACTTTATCGGACTCTCGGCCTCCTGGGGGGCTTCTTTCAACGGCTCCAGGGGCGGGTGGGGGACGTGCGGAGGTTCCGATAGAAAAGTCAATGGTTCCTTCCTATTTTAAAAAAATATATAAGGGTTTAAATGTTTTCGGTCAATTGCGCTCGGACTAAGGTCCCGCTAAAGTGAAACGACTTATTTTGGCAACGGGTGTGACAAAGCGCACACCGATATCCAGTCAAGATTCTATAGTCCGGGCGTTCGGGTTCTTGTATATAAACATGCCTTTAAGTGTAATTTTTTTTAGACTGACTTGGAATGTTTTATCAAGTGTGAATAAAAGGAAAATCTGTATAGGAAGCATAAATATTCCATAATCAATATATCTTAGCAACTCTAAAAAAACAATTAGAATTGATTAAGTAATTCAACGTCTTCATAAGGGGCATATACTTTTTGAAACTCTTATCTGTCAAATAATAAATGCCTGCCAAACTTTTGACTTAAAGAAAATTTTATTTACACAGTTTGCTTTTAGTCTCTTATCATATTGAAAAAGTCATATGTTTTCGGTCAATAGCGCTCGGACTAAGGTCCCGTTAAAGTGAAACCAGGTACAACTTGTGGGCGTGACAAGGCGCAAACCGTTACTCATCAATAAGATTCTATAGTCCAAGCATTTAAATAAAAATTACACGACTTACCTATTGGGGATCGGATTATGGACATTCTCGGAACAGCTGCTCTCGCTTGACGGCCGGTAAATCACCGAGGAACTGTCGCTGGAGTTACTGTAGGGGCCGGTAGAGGCGCTGCTCTCCGACAGCGGCTGCTCTTTTGTCACACCAGTAGTACTGGTGTCCTTCTCGCACTTCATCGGTGACACCATGGCCACAGCCGGTTTATGATTGGACAAGGAATGTTGTGACGATTCACGTGATATGCTCGGCGCTTTCGATGCTGGGTGCAGGGGAATGTTAGAAGAGGAGGATTTCGTGGTGCCTATTAGTCAATATTTTTAAAAATCCTTTAACCTGTACGTAAATCAAACTATTACCTTTGACTGCCAGGGTGGGTTTAGGTATTCCGGTGCCATTGCCACTTTGTACAGCACTTGACTTCACCTCCTTATTAAGGGCTGACACTCTGACTTTTGGCTCGGCCAGTTTGCTGCCCGCTAACTGGGATACTTTGGTGGCATGTTTTTCCACCTCCGTGGCCATTTTGGGGCCCCCATTTTGGACTTTTTTGGCTGGACTGGGACTATTCTTTTGAATCTGGGTCTTAATACTAAGACACAAGACAAAAATAAGGTTATTTAGGTCAAGGGAATCGGTTGAAACTAAAGTACCTAGAGCTATTATTGGCTGGTTTAGTAGTCTGTTTGATTCTGGATATGTTTTTGGGTGGTTTGGGTTCGGGGTTGACATCCAGGGAGGCACTGCTGTCACTTCTTTCGCTTTTAGCTGACGACACCCCCACTGGATGAGCTTGTCCTCTTGCCATTTGTGTTAGCACTAGTTTTCTCATTATTCTAGAATAAATTATCAAGTTTAATTTGGGTGTTTAGTTGAAACTGTTACAATATAGAAGTCATCGGTAAATAGTTTGAACTGCCATGACTGTGGTTTGGGCACACATCTCGTGAGAGTGACAGTGGCAATATTACACGAAAATTTATTAATTTGAGGATCAATCCTCAATGTTCCTTAACAGGTTTTGGCTTTAATAAAACATTTTATTACAAAACGTAATTATTTGCCATATAAGTGAACTATGTACTGCAATGCAAGGACAAGTGTGTGCAGAAATGTAACACTTACAGCTTATAAACCCAGTTTCTTAAGTTTCTAACTATTTATCACCGTTGAAATATTAAAACACTAATTTAAACACAAATAAAGCAAGAAAATGCCAAAAATGGAAAATTAGTATGACACAACAAATTTAAACAAACGGTCACACTGACGTATGTCATTCTGTTCCGTCACTAATGTCATCCATCTGTCATTGCGGATGCGGGTAACAAGAAGGGCGGATATTGACACACCCTCCTACGGTGCACTTGTCTCTTTTGCACGCCAAATTAATGATTTTTTCTCTTTTTTAATATGCAGCTTTTTGAAAAAAAAAATACTGTAATTTAAAAGTAAAAAACACCCTAAAATGACACTAATTAAAACACTGTTCTGTCCTTGGAGCCTAAGATACAGTCACAGGATACGTACCATTACTATTAGAAGGAAGTTCCAATAAAACACACTCCGTTTAAAAATTTCCCGCCGAAAATGGGGACTTGTCGGACAAAAGTGCTTATAACTTTGGTTCTATTTAAGGTAGAGAAGTGATGTTTGGATTTTTCCAAGGCTATTTATTTCAGCGTTTTTCTCAAAAATAAAAAAAAATTGAGAAATCAGCCTTGGAAGTTGAAGATATTTTTTGAAAAAAAAAACATTAATTCTCAGGGACAAAAAGGCTCATATCTCTGAACCTAAGTGAGATAGAGACTTGAAAATTGGTATACAGATTCTTCAAATAAATTCATTGGACACCTATTTCAGCGTTTTTCTCAAAAATAAAAAAAAAATTGAGAAATCAGCCTTGGAAGTTGAAGATATTTTTTGAAAAAAAAAACATTAATTCTTAGGGACAAAAGGCTCATATCTCTGAACCTGAGTGAGATAGAGACTTGAAAATTGGTACACAGATTCTTCAAATAAATTAATTGGACACCTATTTCAGCGTTTTTCTCAAAAATAAAAAAAAAATTGAGAAATTAGCCTTGGAATTTGAAGATATTTTCTCTAAAATAAAAAATAATTTTCAGGGACAAAAGGCTCATATCTCTGAACCTGAGTGAGATAGAGACTTGAAAATTGGTTCACAGATTCTTCAAATAAATTAATTGGACACCTATTTCAGCGTTTTTCTCAAAAATAAAAAAGAAATTGAGAAATTAGCCTTGGAATTTGAAGATATTTTCTCTAAAAAAAAAAATAATTTTCAGGGACAAAAGGCTCATATCTCTGAACCTGAGTGAGATAGAGACTTGAAAATTGGTTTACAGATTCTTCAAATAAATTCATTGGACACCTATTTCAGGGTTTTTCTCAAAAATAAAAAAAAATTGAGAAATTAGGCTTGGAAGTTGAAGAAATTTTTTGAAAAAAAAAAACATTAATTCTCAGGGACAAAAGGCTCATATCTCTGAACCTGAGTCAGCTAGAGACTTGAAAATTGGTATACAGATTCTTCAAATAAATTCATTGATCACCTATTTCAGCGTTTTTCTCAAAAATAAAAAAAATTGAGAAATTATTTAATTTTTTGACTTTGGAAATTAATTGTGCGCACCCTGTATGTCATAGAGGAGTCCTGACTGCATGAGGAAATACGTCGTTTATTTTAGTACAACATACTAAAATTTCAATTTTTCACAGTTATTATAAGTACTTCAAAAATATTTTTTTTCATATTAAGTACCAATCGCGAAAAATCGCTAAAAAATTCACCTGCACACTAAGTATTTTCAAAGCAACCCATGGCCGGGTCTCCATGGCAACGAAAACGGGGATATTCGCCGAATAAGGACCTTTTTTATAATCGAAATTTAACTACCAAAACCGATTGGAATCTGGCCAGAATTGATGTTAATACGTTCTTGAAGCCTTCTACTATTTTTCCATGTACAAATTTTACGCTAAAAACCTTTTTTTATACCCTAAAACATCGTGTGAAAATGGTCGATTTTGACGTTTATGGCCAATTTTAATGGCGTCTTTTACAACATGGCGTCAAAGTGGATGAACTGGCTTGAACCCGCTTCCTAATTTCATTGATAAAATGCTTAATATAGCTCAAAACTTTCAGGAATTGATATGGAAATATTCAAGAGACTCTGGACAATCCGAATATATGCATATCTCTTACCAAATTGTGTTCTTTTAGCCGTGATAATTGACCAAAGTTTTATTTTCATGCGACACAGCGGACGGATCCATGGCATTTTGCTAGACAAAAATTATGATACAGTGGGTCCTAATGATGAAAAAAAGTCAACAGAGATTTAATGTAATAAATTTTTCTAATTTCTTATTAATTGTCTGATTTTAATGAAATTTAGGATTATTTTATTTATTAACCTTTTGCAAATTTTTGAAATATTGTGCATTAATGTTTACATCAAGTGCCGGAGTCATATTTACAATCTTACACTGATTACGAACACATGAACCTACCTTGAACAATTTCAATTTATCCAACATGGAACCGTTCTGAGTGACGGTAGAATTCTTAGGGGCGGCCGTCGGTGTCTGATAGGGGCTGGAGATCTGAGGAGGGGCGGCGGGCGGCCCTCGGGGGATCATACTGAGGGCGGGGCTGGGGGCCCTGGAGGAGCCGGCGACCGGTCGTACCTTGTCCGGGGGACATCGTCGGGCCGGCAGCGCACTGCCCGGCAACGGTATGGCACTGGTAGCGGTACCGCCCTTATGAGGAATCGCCGACGATCTATCGAACAAATAAAAATAAGAAAATTGGTTTATGTAGTCCGAGTTGTTTATGTCAAAGCATGTCGTGTGCGCGATAATAAAAGGCGAAATCCGATTTTAGGATACAAAACCTCTCGTTTATCTAAACAAATTTAAATATGGCGGTCTGGTTTGTTTATTTGTTTAAGGCTAGACGTACTAGACTTTCAGCTTAAATAAATTCAGACAGATTAAGGCGCAATTAACATGTTATTTTAAAAATAATAATGAACTTTAGTAGTATTTTTCCCTTAGAATATTGGAAATCCTTCAATGTTTTCCATAAGATCCTCCTACTGTACAAAAACCTGTATAACATATAAAGTTTGCCATTAGCTATAATTTCAATATCTAAATGTATCTCTTCTGAAAAACGCTGAAATAGGTGTTCAATGAATTTATTTGAAGAATCTGTATACCAATTTTCAAGTCTCTGTCTCACTCAGGTTCAGAGATATGAGCCTTTTGTCCCTGAGAATTAATGTTTTTTTTTTCAAAAAATTTCTTCAACTTCCAAGGCTAATTTCTCAATTTTTTTTTATTTTTGAGAAAAACGCTGAAATAGGTATCCAATGAATTTATTTGGAGAATCTGTGTACCAATTTTTAAGTCTCTACCTCACTCAGGTTCAGAGATATGAGCCTTTTGTCCCTGAGAATTAATGTTTTTTTTTTCAAAAAATTTCTTCAACTTCCAAGGCTATTTTCTTAATTTTTTTTTATTTTTGAGAAAAACGCTGAAATAGGTGTCCAATGAATTTATTTGAAGAATCTGTATACCAATTTTCAAGTCTCTACCTCACTCAGGTTCAGAGATATGAGCCTTTTGTCCCTGAGAATTAATGTTTTTTTTTTAAAGAAAATGTCTTCAACTTTCAAGGCTATTTTCTCAATTCTTTTTTATTTTTGAGAAAAACGCTGAAATATGTGTTCAATGAATTTATTTGAAGAATCTGTATACCAATTTTCAAGTCTCTATCTTACTCAGGTTCAGAGATATGAGCCTTTTGTCCCTGAGAATTAATGTTTTTTTTTTCAAAAAATTTATTCAACTTCCAAGGCTAATTTCTTATTTTTTTTTTTATTTTTGAGAAAAAACGCTGAAATAGGTGCCCAATGAATTTATTTGAAGAATCTGGTATACCAATTTTCAAGTCTCTATCTCACTCAGGTTCAGAGATATGATCCTTTTGTCCCTGAGAATTAATGTTTTTTTTTTTCAAAAAATTTCTTCAACTTCCAAGGCTAATTTCTCATTTTTTTTTTATTTTTGAGAAAAACGCTGAAATAGGTGTCCAATGAATTTATTTGAAGAATCTGTATACCAATTTTCAAGTCTCTATCTCACTCAGGTTCAGAGATATGAGCCTTTTGTCCCTGAGAATTAATGTTTTTTTTTTCAAAAAATTTCTTCAACTTCCAAGGCTGATTTCTCAATTTTTTTTTAATTTTTGAGAAAAACGCTGAAATAGGTGTCCAATGAATTTATTTGAAGAATCTGTATACCAATTTTCAAGTCTCTATCTCACTTAGGTTCAGAGATATGAGCCTTTTGTCCCTGAGAATTAATGTTTTTTTTTTTCAAAAAATTTCTTCAACTTCCAAGGCTGATTTCTCAATTTTTTTTTTATTTTTGAGAAAAACGCTGAAATAGGTGTCCAATGAATTTATTTGAAGAATCTCTATACCAATTTTCAAGTCTCTATCTCACTCAGGTTCAGAGATATGAGCCTTTTGTCCCTGAGAATTAATGTTTTTTTTTCAAAAAATTTCTTCAACTTCCAAGGCTAATTTCTCAATTTTTTTTTATTTTGAGAAAAACGCTGAAATAAGTGTCCAATGAATTTATCTGAGGAATCTGTATACCAATTTTCAACGCTCTATCTCACTCAGGTTCAGAGATATGAGCCTTTTGTCCCTGAGAATTAATGTTTTTTTTTTCAAAAAATTTCTTCAACTTCCAAGGCTAATTTCTCAATTTTTTTTTATTTTTGAGAAAAAACGCTGAAATAGGTGTTCAATGAATTTATTTGAAGAATCTGTGTACCAATTTTTAAGTCTCTATCTCACTCAGGTTCAGAGATATGAGCCTTTTGTCCCTGAGAATTAATGTTTTTTTTTTCAAAAATTTCTTCAACTTCCAAGGCTAATTTCTCAATTTTTTTTTATTTTTGAGAAAAACGCTGAAATAGGTGTCCAATGAATTTATTTGAAGAATCTATGTACCAATTTTCAAGTCTCTACCTCACTCAGGTTCAGAGATATGAGCCTTTTGTCCCTGAGAATTAATGTTTTTTTTTCAAAAAATTTCTTCAACTTCCAAGGCTATTTCTCAATTTTTTTTTATTTTTGAGAAAAACCTGAAATAGGTGTCCAATGAATTTATTTGAAGAATCTGTATACCAATTTTCAAGTCTCTATCTCACTCTGGTTCAGAGATATGAGCCTTTTGTCCCTGAGAATTAATGTTTTTTTTTTTTCAAAAAATTTCTTCAACTTCCAAGGCTAATTTGTCAATTTTTTTTTTATTTTTGAGAAAAAACGCTGAAATAGGTGTCCAATGAATTTATTTGAAGAATCTGTATGCCAATTTTCAAGTCTCTATCTCACTCAGGTTCAGAGATATGAGCCTTTTGTCCCTGAGAATTAATGTTTTTTTTTTCAAAAAATTTCTTCAACTTCCAAGGCTATTTTCTCAATTTTTTTTTATTTTTGAGAAAAACCCTGAAATAGGTGTTTAATGAATTTATTTGAAGAATCTGTATACCAATTTTCAAGTCTCTATCTCACTTAGGTTCAGAGATATGAGCCTTTTGTCCCTGAGAATTAATGTTTTTTTTTCAAAAAATTTCTTCAACTTCCAAGGCTGATTTCTCATTTATTTTTTATTTTTGAGAAAAACGCTGAAATAGGTGTCCAATGAATTTATTTGAAGAATTTGTGTACCAATTTTCAAGTCTCTATCTCACTCAGGTTCAGGGATATGAGCCTTTTGTCCCTGAGAATTAATGTTTTTTTTTTCAAAAAATTTCTTCAACTTCCAAGCCTAATTTCTCATTTATTTTTTATTTTTGAGAAAAACGCTGAAATAGGTGTTTAATGAATTTATTTGAAGAATCTATGTACCAATTTTCAAGTCTCTATCTCACTCAGGTTCAGAGATATGAGCCCTTTGCCCCTGAGAATTAATGTTTTTTTTTTTCAAAAAATTTCTCTTCAACTTCCAAGGCTAATTTCTCAATTTTTTTTTTATTTTTGAGAAAAACGCTGAAATAAGTGTCCAATGAATTTATTTGAAGAATCTGTATACCAATTTTCAAGTCTCTATCTCACTTAGGTTCAGAGATATGAGCATTTTGTCCCTGAGAATTAATGTTTTTTTTTTCAAAAAATTTCTTCAACTTCCAAGGCTGATTTCTCAATTTTTTTTTTATTTTTGAGAAAAACGCTGAAATAGGTGTTTAATGAATTTATTTGAAGAATCTGTATACCAATTTTCAAGTCTCTATCTCACTCAGGTTCAGAGATATGAGCCTTTTGTCCCTGAGAATTAATGTTTTTTTTTCAAAAAATTTCTTCCAACTTCCAAGGCTAATTTCTAATTTTTTTTTTATTTTTGAGAAAAACGCTAAAATAGGTGTCCAATGAATTTATTTGAAGAATCTGTGTACCAATTTTTAAGTCTCTATCTCACTCAGGTTTAGAGATATGAGCCTTTTGTCCCTGAGAATTAATGTTTTTTTTTCAAAAAATTTCTCTTCAACTTCCAAGGCTAATTTCTCAATTTTTTTTTTATTTTTGAGAAAAACGCTGAAATAAGTGTCCAATGAATTTATTTGAAGAATCTATGTACCAATTTTCAAGTCTCTATCTCACTCAGGTTCAGAGATATAAGCCTTTTGTCCCTAAAAATTAATGTTTTTTTTTTCAAAAAATTTGTTCAACTTCCAAGGCTAATTTCTCAATTTTTTTTTTATTTTTGAGAAAAACGCTGAAATAGGTGTCCAATGAAGTTATTTGAAGAATCTGTGTACCAATTTTCAAGTCACTAGCTCACTACAGTTTAGAGATATTAGCATTTTCTCCCTGGGAATTTATTACATGACAATGACACATCTCGTGAGAGTGTTATGTACAAGGCATTAATCACACAATGTAGCAGAACAATCTTACTGCCGCGAGACTATTCAGAAATGTCAAGTACGTCATCCATTGACAGCTGACAGCTTACATTTAATTGAAACAATTATCATTTTATTCTAACCTAACTTTTGTGATCTATATGTCTATACAGTGAATAAATAAAGTGACTTCTTGCATATTTTCGTGTATTCTTTAGTGCTAAATAAGCATTTAAATTTATAAAAGATACGTGTACTTTACTACTAAATAGTTTGTGATTACGTAGGCTAGGCCATTCAAAAACCCCCCTAAAGTATACACATTTAATTGTGCGGGAGAAGTCTTGAGTTTCTTCGGTTCAAGAGGCGATTTATAACCGAGATCTGTGTTTATCTTGAAATAACGTCAATATTGGGGCTATTTTGGGACTTTGACTTCTAATTTTGGAATACATGTATATTTTTCAATTTTTTGGACCCAACCTCAGTGTTCCAAACGGCACCCTTCAGAGGTAACTTCCAACCTGTAGAACTTTGAGAAGAATAATTGAGAAAAATAGTCACTAGATTCGGTTTATCACTGAAATTTGCTTAATTAAATCACACGTTACCTCTCCTAAAATTTAATGATTTAAAGGCCCTCAAAGAGCACTTAAACTGCACCGAAAATAAACCCGTCAAACTAAAACCGAAGTTGTTTTAGCTTCAAAAGCGTGAATTCTATTTAATCGGGGGGGAGCCTCGCTTAATGGCATTCGGATAATTTATAAGCCCGATCTGGATGTAGGAAATGATTTATGGCCTGTTAAGCGGATGGTTGCCATCCGCGTCCCGATTATTCCCGTTTAATTGGTCTGCACAGTAAAAAATTCGTTTGTTTTTTCGAGTTTATAGAAGCAGAATCGTTTTTTGAATATTTTGCTTTTTGTTTCATGAGAATATATCCATTCGTTACGGAGATATTAGACTTTAAAGTGAGTAACTTTAGACCTTAAACTTAAGAAACTTTTTCCTGTATCTCTTTGACCCCTTTGCAATATTTATATAGAGAATACTCCCATGAATATTCTCACAAGTTTTTGAGTTATTGAACTATAAAGTGCTCAACAAAACTTAGAACATTCGTCTTATCAGTTTATTCAAATATTCACTAACAACTTAGCTCGCCGGACTTCCGGTGAAGTCGGTAAACTCCTGGATTTCCTTCCTCCGGAATGGCTGTTCCCCATCACTGAATATTCACTAGAACGTTCACAAAAATCACTCAACTCATTACGTAAAACATCACAATATTGAAACACTGTAATGTGTATATTTTAGCATCAGGGCGAGATTTAGAGCGGGAGCCACCCTCATTATGAGTGACCCCTCTTAGGGAATATCCCACCCTAGAGTTTTACCCCAGTCACCCCATTGATTTGAGATCTGAGATGCGTTTTTATTGATTTTTCTATGATGGGAATTGAATTATGAAGGTTAGTTTTCAATCGTTTTGGTACGTGCTAATTTCTATGAAAAGAATGCTTTTAAAAAATATGTCGGTCTCTGTTTGACTAGTTAAATTGTCCATGCGCTTTGTCTTTGTCGCACTCATTATGTGAAGAAAACAATAGACTTTATAGGTTAGACAAAGATGAACTTATGGCGTTATTTATGTGTTAAAAAGAGATGGCTAAGAAGTCTTTTTAAATGGTGTATAAACATTGTTTTAGGTTATGTTGTTATTAAGCTCTTCCATAGTGGAGTTTTCGCACAAAATTCAGACCCGAAGGACAAAAGTGCTTATAACTTTGGTTCTATTTGGGGTAGAGAAATGACGTTTACCTTTTTATAATCTAGAAATATGAGGCTACAACTTGATTGCTTGCAAATTTTCATTTATCTTTTTGTTTGAGACAAGGACGCCTTTAAAGTCAATTTATTTTTCTTGCCAAGGCCGCGTTTCCATGGCAATGAAAACGTGCATTTTCCCCGACAAAAAAGACCTTTTTTATAATCGAAATTTAACTACTAAAACCCACCGGAATCGAGCCAGAATTGATGTTAATCGGTTCCTGAAGCCTTCTACTATTTTTCCATGTACACATCTTAGGGTAAAAACCTTTTTTTATACCCTAAAACATCGTGGGAAAATGGTCGATTTTGACGTCTATGCCCAATTTTAATGGCGCGTGGGGGTATTGACAACATGGCGTCAAAGTGGATGAATCGGCTTGGACTTGCTCACTAATTTCATTGATAAAATACTTAAAATAGCTCAAAACTTTTGGGAATCGGTAAGGAAATATTCAAAAGACTCTGAACAATCCGAATATATGCATATCTTTTACCAAATCGTGTTCTTTTAGCCGTGATAAGTCGGCAAAGTTTTGACCGTGCATTATCATAACATTCATGCGACCCAGTGGACCGATACAAGGCATTTCGCTAGACAAAAATTTCAATACAGTGGGTCCTAATGATAACAAAAAAAAAATAATCGGGATTTAATGTACAAATATTATTTATTGTGAGGGACTATTTTTTTTTTAAACTTTCTTGTTATTTGCCTGATATGAATAAAATTTGGTAATTGGGGTTTATTTAGGATAACACTCTTGAATTTTTACTCAAAGTTTTGTAATAATAAACATGTGTGTTTACGTTAAGTGCTGGAGTCCAAAGTAATCAAGTACTTGTTTAATATACCAACATTGATTTATTTTTAAAAAATGTATACCTATTTTTCTCTTACACATAAATATCGTCATAATTATGTTTAACTTTGTCTTACTCATGGTACTGGAAAAATCCCAGAGAGCGAACATTGATGAGGATGGTTTCTAAAAAACGAAACGTCGGATTTTAAATTTGACGACGTAGTCTTGTAGGGCAGAAAAAATGGCTCCCATAAAGTGTCATTAATTTGTTCTTTTTTTTAACAGCAGAAAGAAAATTTGTTTTTCCGGAATTTTTGAAAAATGTTCACGGTATTTTATTAAGATTTAAAATACGCTACTTTGACATCGTTTAACGGTGAAAACATAACCTAAAAAATTCAACTAGTTACCAACCCAATCAAAACAAAAAAATGAAAAACACTAACGCGGTCGGTCGATTCACGTTCACAACCGTTTATAAACAAAACGCGTCGCGACGCCCGAGTGCCCCGAGAGCACGAACACGAAATGCACTCGGCGTGTGCCAACCACCCCAAAAAACGGACTTACGGATTGGAAGGACAACGTTGCCACGTTGTTATGATTTTTATTTAAAGCGATGATTTTCACGAAATCAAGTCGTATCGGCCGTTTTATCACAACCGCGTGACGTCAAACTGGTTGTTAATGTCTCAGAAGCCACGCCTACCAATAAACTAAATTCAAGATGGCCGCCCTATTGTTATTGTTTTATTGTTGTGCATTTATAAGTCACGCCTGTAGCAACAAAACTGAATTCAAGATGGCCGACTATAAGACATGCCCCTCGGTTTTACCTTTAAAAGTATAATTTAATTTAGTTTAATTCAATTATATTTTTAAAGGTAAAACAGCGGCAACGTGGCGGAATCTCAAATTGGCATTTCCCCTTCGGATAACCGGCCGCATCGCCTTTGAAATTTCGGATATTTCTGCAACACGGTGACATTTTTTGAGAAGGCCGACGGTCAACTCCCCCCGGATTTTTTTGATGGTTTAAGATGTCTGAATTATTATTTAATTTTTCCTTTTTATGGTATTTTCTCTTTTGATATTTTTTTTAATTTGAGTTGACAATATAGTCGACATAGTTGCTGCCACAAGTCCACAAGATAATTGCATCGAGGTCAAAAATTAAAAAAAAAATCTTCCAGGCAATTGAGTCGATAAATGACGTTTTTCCTGTCAATATTCTTCAAAAATTAAACAATTTTTGTGAAATAGAGAAAAATTTAAATTGGAATTAATAGGCATTGGCAGTACTATGAGTGCCTTAAAAAAACCTTGAAGTACTTCTAAACCTCTCCCTGAATTATTTAGAGAACTCCTGAAGTTTGAAACTTTATTCGAGACATTTGAATCATCTTAAGTGCCTGGAATAATTATTTTATGTATTATTGAGTATTATCTTCCAGACATTTAAGTGAACTTATGTGCCTGGAATAATGCTTTAAGTACTCTTAAATTGGGGTTTTAAATCACTTTGAGTACCTGTAATAATTCCTCAAGTATCTACTCCAGATTTTGATCTCTCCAGACATTGGCAGTACTTTAATTGCCTGGAAGTATTCTTGAAGTACTTCAGAAAATAATGGAAATGCTTGGAATAATCATTTAGGTACAATTAGATCTCTTCCAGGCATTTAGGTGAACTTATGTGCCTGGAATGATCCTTTAAAATTGAGTTTTTGAGTCACTTCGAGAAGCTGTAATAATTCTTCAGTTATCATTAAACAAATATTTTTAATGACAAGGCGATGGAGATTTTTTTTTATCAAGGAATAATGGTTATTTAAAAATAAAATATTTATAATGGTATAATTAAACATATATCTATATGGCTAAAATAAAAAATATTGGGAAGGTTGTAATGCCTTTGTGTTGTCCACATTGTCGTATTTTTTAAAAATTATTCTATATTTTAATGTAGTTCTAAAGCAAGAAATTGTATGCAGAAGTGGCAAATATTAAGGCGTTAGGTTAAAATGTGAAAAAGCTTTTAAAGACATTCAAAATATTAAATGAAATTGACGTAGATCGTTGTATTATTTATGTTATACTAAGAATGAAATTTGTACGTTTCCTGTGCCTTATTATTAATAATTATGTACTGCACCAACGCTTATATTATTCTTACTTTTGGCACATATTTTTTGTTGTAACTGAGTCGTTTTGTTAGGAATTTTGAGAAAAACAATGATTTTGGACAAAGGAGTCTGAAAATTCGAAAATTTATACACATATTCCTTGAATATTTTGAGTGGAGACCTATTTCAGGAATTTTGGAGTCATGTAGAAGATTTTGAGAAAAATGAGGATTTGTGAAAAAAATTATGTAAAATTTCGCAAAATGCTCATAACTGAAGTCATAATTTAAATTTGAAAATGTATACACAAGTGTTCCTTGAATAATTTGACCATAGAACCATTTCAGGAATTTTGAAATTATGTACATTCTAAATATTAGTAATAAGGTAAGGCACGCAATGAAAATGTTCTCTCTTTTAATAGGTGAAACTAGAATTTTAATGGAATGTTTTGAAAATCCTGCAGTAGGTAAGCTTGTTTACTTAAATTAATTTGTCATAATTTTTATATAAGATTTTGTTTCTAATTACAAGAATAGCAATAACATTTTATGTACCCGGAAATATATATTAAAATAATTTTTATTTAAATTGACAGTCTTGACTATTCCAGGTACATCATAAAAATATGGATCGATTTCACAGTTATTTAAATTCGTATCAGACTAATTATTATCTGTAGTAGTATTTATGCCTGCTAACTAGAAAATTTCTTGTCATTAAGGCAGATAAAAAATTGGGTTTTATTATTCGTAATTTTTAATTGTAAATGATTTTAACTGTCTTGGTTCTTGAGTTATAGACACTTTGCAACTTTAAAAAAAAAAAAAATTAGCCACCCTTAGAATTTTTTTTCTAATTTCCTGTATAATATTCAGAAAAATCCTGAAATAGGTGTCAAATGAAATTAGATGAAGAATCCCTGTACAAAGTTTCATGATTCTAACTGTCTTGGTTCTTGAGTTATAGATATTTTGCTACTTTTTTAGAAAAAAAAATGAGCCACCCTTAAAATTTTTTTTTTACTTTATGTATATTATTCAAAAAAATCCTGAAATAGGTGTCAAATGAAATTAAATGGAGAACCTTCGTACAAAGTTTCATGATTCTAACTGTCTTGGTTCTTGAGTTATAGACACTTTGCCACTTTTTTAGAAAAAAAAATATTAGCCACCCTTAGAATTTTTTTTTCTAATTTCCTGTATAATATTCAGAAAAATCCTGAAATAGGTGTCAAATGAAATTAAATGAAGAACTCCTGTACAAAGTTTCATGATTCTAACTGTCTTGGTTCTTGAGTTATAGACACATTGCAACTTTTTTAGAAAAAAAAAATTAGCCACCCTTAGAATTTTTTTTTCTAATTTCCTGTATAATATTCAGAAAAATCCTGAAATAGGTGTCAAATGAAATTAAATGAAGAACTCCTGTACAAAGTTTCATGATTCTAACTGTCTTGGTTCTTGAGTTATAGACACATTGCAACTTTTTTAGAAAAAAAAAATTAGCCACCCTTAGAATTTTTTTTTCTAATTTCCTGTATAATATTCAGAAAAATCCTGAAATAGGTGTCAAATGAAATTAAATGAAGAACTCCTGTACAAAGTTTCATGATTGTAACTGTCTTGGTTCTTGAGTTATAGTCACTTTGCAACTTTTTTAGAAAAAAAATTAGCCACCCTTAAAATTTTTTTTTTACTTTATGTATATTATTCAAAAAAATCCTGAAATAGGTGTCAAATGAAATTAAATGAAGAACCTTCGTACAAAGTTTCATGATTCTAACTGTCTTGGTTCTTGAGTTATAGACACTTTGCAACTTTTTTAGAAAAAAAAATTAGCCACCCTTAGAATTTTTTTTTTTACTTTATGTACGTTATCCAGAAAAATCCTGAAATAGGTGTCAAATAAAATTAAATGAAGAATCCTTGTACAAAGTTTCATGACTCTAACTGTCTTGGTTCTTGAGTTATAGACACTTTGCAACTTTTTTAGAAAAAAAAATTAGCCACCCTTAAAATTTTTTTTTTTTACTTTATGTACGTTATCCAGAAAAATCCTGAAATAGGTGTCAAATAAAATTAAATGAAGAATCCTTGTACAAAGTTTCATGACTCTAACTGTCTTGGTTCTTGAGTTATAGACACTTTGCAATTTTTTTAGAAAAAAAAAATTGGTCACCCTTAGAATTTTTTTTTCTAATTTCCTGTATAATATTCAAAAAAATCCTGAAATAGGTGTCAAATGAAATTAAATGAAGAACTTCTGTAAAAAGTTTCATGATTCTAACTGTCTTGGTTCTTGAGTTATAGACACATTGCAACTTTAAAAAAAAAAAAAATTAGCCACCCTTAGAATTTTTTTTCCTAACTTTCTGTACGTTATCCAGAAAAATCCTGAAATAGGTGTCAAATTAAATTAAATGAAGAACCTTCGTACAAAGTTTCATGACTCTAACTGTCTTGGTTCTTGAATTATAGTCACATTGATAGGTCAAAAAAAAATTCTAAGGGTGGTCAATTTTTTTTTTTTTAAATGGCAAAGTGTCTATAACTCAAGAACCAAGACAGTTAGAATCATGAAACTTTGTACGAAGGTTCTTCATTTAATTTCATTAGACACTTATTTCAGGATTTTTCTGGAAAATGTACAGAAAGTTAGAAAAAAAAATTCTAAGGGTGGCTAATTTTTTTTTCTAAAAAAGTTGCAAAGTGTCTATAACTCAAGAACCAAGACAGTAAGAATCATGAAACTTTGTACAGGAATTCTTCATTTAATTTCATTTGACACCTATTTCAGGATTTTTCTGAATATTATACAGGAAATTAGAGAAAAAAATTCTAAGGGTGGCTAATTTTTTTTTTTTCTAAAAAAGTTGCAATGTGTCTATTACTCAAGAACCAAGACAGTTAGAATCATGAAACTTTGTACAGGAATTCTTCATTTAATTTCATTAGATACCTATTTCAGGATTTTTCTGGATAATGTACAGAAAGTTAGAATTTTTTTTTTAAGGGTGGCTAATTTATTTTCTAAAAAAGTGGCAAAATATCTATAACTCAAGAACCAAGACAGTTAGAATTATGTAATTTTGTACAAAAATTCTTCATTTAATTTCATTAGACACCTATTTCAGGATTTTTCTAAAAAATATACAGTAAGTTAAAAAAAAAAATTAAGGGTGACTAATTATTTTCTCTTTTTCCTCAATTAGTCCCTTAAAAGATTCTAAAAGTAATATACACCTTCATCCGGGCCCTCTGTTCTTTTCCGGCAACTCCTAATGTCTCCTGGATTCTACAGGAGTCCTTTTGTAAGTTTGCTCTTCTTTCAGTGCTGTGTGCTTCCCTCAGAAAGAGCTCAACAGATCAGAAAGCCTGAAAGAGTAGATCAATTTTTTTAGGAATTCCGAAACTGTTTCCAGAACAGCTTCGAAGCCACCTACATCCAGTTCATTTAACTCCAGTTCTTTTAGGACAACATTGAATTTATTATCAGTGCCAATGTTAGTGCGAATCCTCTTAATCCTTACAATGACCAATTGTTAACATAATTAATATTTGTATTGAGTGTATTGAGTCCTTAATCCACTTTCAAATTTCACCAACACATTAGGTAGAAATAATGTCCTAAAAGAAATCCCTGCTCTTCCCTCGATTCTCCCAAAATGGCGTATTCAAATCGGGTTTCCACTCTACCACACAGAAACTTCCCTCCCGGAAAAACTGCACATCAAACATCTGCCAGTGACGCTTTTCTTATAACCGCGAAACTTTCCCCGGAAAAGAGATTTAAGTGGGATCTGCGTTGCTCCCTTTGAGCCCTTTAATACAGTAAACACCTCACGCCGCAACTTTTATTAGAAGAAAAAGGGAGGATTCAAACGTGCCCCAAACACACATCGACGGGAAATTATGAAAAACGACTTGGGGAATAGCCAAAGTTTTCCTTCACATACGTAGTCGGTCAACAATTATTTTAAGGTGTAACTTACAGCCCTAGTCTGTCCTATAAGGATTAATGAGATGCTTCTCCCTTGCCCTCTTAGGGGAAATCATTAGTTAATATTTATTTCACCCCTGGGGCATGTAAAGTATGATTAGTTCCGTTGTTCTTCGGATGGGACTTTGTGGGGGTTTAAGTTGGAATTTCTTCCTGTACCGCATTTTCTGCCGCAGTCCAGATAGCCCAACTAAGAAAGAAACTGTACTGACACCCTATGGCACGTAATATGATAATATTCCGAGTTCTGAAAAGCCTTTGAACCGTTCCAAAGGACGACAAAGGGATATAAAAATGACGCTTTAAAAACAAAAAAAAAAAAGTCCCCCAGTGAAATATTGTTATTGTCTCTGTCGTCTGCAGGGTTGACACTTCAATTTGGCCTGATGAAAAATGAATTTTATGAGCGGCGGAAATTGTGAGTGGACTTTTTTTTTCTTTAGGTCCGAAAGTTAATCCTCAGGGAAATAAATGTATTTATTGGTGCAGGTCGTCTGCAAAAGAGACATTTACAGACAACCGGTGGTATAATACGGGAAAACTCAAAGGAACGTTCCGTTAATTAAAGGTCCGTGTGCGAAATTAAACTTTTGAAAAAAACCGATTGTGTTCCTCTCGAGCTCACGGACGTGTTTAAGAATAAATTGAAATTAAGCGGGCGACGGTCAACTGGCCTTGACAATTTTGAAGAAACTCATGAAATGTCCTGTTTTGAAAAAAATTTGGGCATTTGGAGAGGCATAGGCACAAAGCAAAAACAATTTCAAGTTTTATTTATTTATTCAATTAAAAACACCAATACAAAGGTACACTATAAGACATACAAGAGAAAAACAAAAAGATTATTAAAATAATTAAAACAAACAGTTCAAAAGATGTAACCTTATGTGGCACACTAATATGTTAAAGAAGCCAATATTATTACACTTACACAGACTATAACAATGTTCTAACATTGTAAAAAATTGTCAAATGAGGACTAAACAGTTCGTCATGCCTGCATCTAAAACTGACCTTAGGAACATAAACATTTATTAAGTTAATAAGAGTAAATCTTTGGTGTTCTATGTTGTTTAATATATTATATTAAATAAAAATCACAGAATGTCGTTCCTTCTATCACAGAGTTTCTTTCATCTTTTATGAATAAGAGTCTCAGAATTTTTTTACTGTCCATTCAATATACTCTGAATGACAATGAGCTTTAGATGACCATATTAGTGCCACATATTCTAAGTGAGGCCTAACAATAGCAAGTGTTACAATAAGACTTAGATGTTTATAATTTTTACAATTACGAATAATAAAACCCAATTTTTTATCTGCCTTAATGACGAGAAATTTTCTAGTTAACGGGTATAAATACTACTACAGATAATTAGTCTGATACGAATTTAAATGTGAAAAGTGACTATTACTTAAGAACCAAGACAGTTAGAATCATGAAACTTTGTACAGGAATTCTTCATTTAATTTTATTAGACACCTATTTCAGGATTTTTCTGAATAACGTACAGAAAGTTAGGAAAAAAAATTCTAAGGGTGGCGAATTTTTTTTTCTAAAAAAGTTGCAAAGTGTCTATAACTCAAGAATCAAGACAGTTAGAATCATAAAACTTTTTACAGAAGTTCTTCATTTAATTTCATTAGACACCTATTTCAGGATTTTTCTGGATAATGTACAGAAGATTTGAAAAAAAAATTCTAAGGGTGGCCAATTTTTTTTTCTAAAAAAATGGCAAAGTGTCTATAACTCAAGAACCAAGACAGTTAGAGTCATGAAACTTTGTACAGGAATTCTTCATTTAATTTCATTTGACACCTATTTCAGGATTCTTCTGAATATTATACAGGAAATTAGAAAAAAAAATTCTAAGGGTGGCTAATTTTTTTTTCTAAAAAAGTTGCAAAGTGTCTATAACTCAAGAACCAAGACAGTTAGAGTCATGAAACTTTGTACAGGAATTCTTCATTTAATTTCATTTGACACCTATTTCAGGATTCTTCTGAATATTATACAGGAAATTAGAAAAAAAAATTCTAAGGGTGGCTAATTTTTTTTTCTAAAAAAGTTGCAAAGTGTCTATAACTCAAGAACCAAGACAGTTAGAGTCATGAAACTTTTTACAGGAATTCTTCATTTAATTTCATTAGACACCTATTTCAGGATTTTTCTGAATAACGTACAGAAAGTTAGGAAAAAAAATTCTAAGGGTGGCTAATTTTTTTTTCTAAAAAAGTTGCAAAGTGTCTATAACTCAATAATCAAGACAGTTAGAATCATGAAAATTTGTACGAAGGTTCTTCATTTAATTTCATTTGACATCTATTTCAGGATTTTTCTGAATATTATACAGGAAATTAGAGAAAAAAATTCTAAGGGTGGCCAATTTTTTTTTCAAAAAAAATGGCAAAATGACTATAACTCAAGAACCAAGACAGTTAGAGTCATGAAACTTTTTACAGGAATTCTTCATTTCATTTCATTAGACACCTATTTCAGGATTCTTCTGAATATTATACAGGAAATTAGAAAAAAAAATTCTAAGGGTGGCTAATTTTTTTTTCTAAAAAAGTTGCAAAGTGTCTATAACTCAAGAACCAAGACAGTTAGAATCATGAAATTTTGTACAAAGGTTCTTCATTTAATTTCATTTGACATCTATTTCAGGATTTTTCTGGATAATGTACAGAAAGTTAGAAAAAAAATTCTAAGTGTGGCCAATTTTTTTTTCAAAAAAAATGGCAAAATGACTATAACTCAAGAACCAAGACAGTTAGAGTCATGAAACTTTGTACAGGAATTCTTCATTTAATTTCATTAGACACCTATTTCAGGATTTTTCTGAATAACGTACAGAAAGTTAGGAAAAAAAATTCTAAGGGTGGCTAATTTTTTTTTCTAAAAAAGTTGCAAAGTGTCTATAACTCAAGAATCAAGACAGTTAGAATCATGAAACTTTTTACAGAAGTTCTTCATTTAATTTCATTTGACACCTATTTCAGGATTTTTCTGGATAACGTACAGAAAGTTAGGAAAAAAAATTCTAAGGGTGGCCAATTTTTTTTTTCTAAAAAAGTGGCAAAATATCTATAACTCAAAAACCAAGACAGTTAGAATCATGAAACTTTGTACAGGAATTCTTCATTTAATTTCATTTGACACCTATTTCAGGATTTTTCTGAATATTATACAGGAAATTAGAGAAAAAAATTCTAAGGGTGGCCAATTTTTTTTTCTAAAAAAGTTGCAATGTGTCTATAACTCAAGAACCAAGACAGCTAGAATCATGAAACTTAGTACAGGAATTCTTCATTTAATTTTATTCGACACCTATTTCAGGATTTTTCTGGGTAACGTACAGAAAGTTAGAAAAAAAAATTCTAAAAGTGGCCAATTTTTTTTTCAAAAAAAATGGCAAAGTGACTATAACTCAAGAACCAAGACAGTTAGAGTCATGAAACTTTGTACAGGAATTCTTCATTTAATTTCATTAGACACCTATTTCAGGATTTTTCTGAATAATGTACAGAAGGTGAGAAAAAAAATTCTAAGGGTGGCTAATTTTTTTTTTTTAAAAATGGCAAAGTGACTATAACTCAAAAACCAAGACAGTTATTTTTAGAAAAAAAAATAGGCCACCAAAAAAGGAACCAAAAATTAGCCACTCTTATGATCTAGGTTTTAACCCATCGTCATGGTACTTTTTTTCAGCTACTTTTGCCCAACTAATCCAATACTAAAATCAGATTTTTAATCCTAAAAGTCGTTTTTCCAAAAACAACTAAATCTTGATAAAGTTAAAAGGTTAAGCTTCATCCTCGAAAAAAAGATTTATTTCCGGTGTCTACTAACGCCTTAATTATGGTAAAAAATGGCCTCTAATCCGGCCTTTAAGCGGTCCACCCTTGGAAAAACTACCGCACCCCGGAAAAACGAAAACAGGCAAATAACCTCCGGGAAAATAAAGCGGGGTCCCTTGTCGAACATCTGGACCGAAATTTATGACTTTTTTACGAGAGTTCGGGACCGACGAAGGGTGAAATTGAGATGCTTTGCTTAGGTTTCGATATAAAATTCAAACAGGCCCTTTTTTATAGTCAAGAGTTTTGTAAAATTACTTATTTTGACATACACGTTTTTTTGCCATTGGGTTTTCCAATCGACAAGTTCCAGATTCGTAAAATATCCAAATGGGTTCCAAGAAGCCACACCCATTTTGGTCACTTCGTTTGTTTTTCCAAGATGGCGCTCGTCCGCCATTTTGAATTTTTTCAAATTTTTTTAGCCATTTTATAAGAGACTTATTGCGCTTGCACGCCCGTGCGCTCATCCACCATAATATCAGGATCAGAAAAATGGTTACATTATATAAAAAAAAAGAATTTCAACACTCCTCAGGAATATATGAACAAGAAAAACAATTTCACACCCTGTATAACCAATTTAATTAAATAATAATTAAATGCCAATCGTATTCTGATAATATGGTGAAGGCGCGCATGTCACCCAGACCGTTAATCGAGCTAATATAGTTTATTCACGAGTTGTTTGATAGGCCCACAGAGTTGGCTTTTTGCCTTAAAGCCACTAAAAGCAAAAAAAATTCGATTTTTGAACAATAATTGTCTTAATTCGCAAAAATAATCGTGGCCACCCACATCTGTAATTTTTGAACCAAAAGACAACCTTTTAATGGAAGGATTTTCGTGGCAGCCAACTGTGACCCAATCAAAACCCGAACATATGTATGTCGATAAAGCAGTTTCCTACCTGTTGGGCGTCATGTCTTGCTGTTGGCGGGCTTTTGTTGCCTGTTTGTGCCGCGAGAGGGCGAAGAAGAGCGCCAGAATGGCCTTCAGTTTGCCATCTCGCAATTCTTGGGCGGCGATGCCCTCGATCCCTTGGACGTGTTGCGAGTGGAGGGTGGACAGGCACAAGTTGATGTTGTCCAACTAGAAATAGAGAGAAAAAGTGGAAGGTTTTGGAAAAATTGTATTTTTTTTAGATTTTCTAAATTATATAGACTTGTTAAGAGTTTAAAATAAACCCATCGACTTGATACCAACCATACCATGGTACTCTTTGAATTGCATAAAGTCTCTTAAAAAAACAAGATAGACCCCCTCGACATGGTACTTATTTTAAGCTAGTTTTTTCTGACAAATTCAATAGTGAAATTATATTTTTGGTACCACCCATGGTACTCTTGAAATTGCATAATATTTCTTAAAAAACAAGATAAACCCCTCGACATGGTACTTATTTTAAGCTATTTTTTTCTGACAAATTCAATAGTGAAATTATATTTTGGTACCACCCATGGTACTCTTGAAATTGCATTAAATTTCTTAAAAAACAAGATAAACCCCTCGACATGGTACTTATTTTAAGCAATTTTTTTCTGACAAATTCTATAGTGAAATAATATTTTTGGTACCACCCATGGTACTCTTGAAATTGCAGAAAGTTTCTTAAAAAACAAGATAAACCCCTCGACATGGTACTTATTTTAAGCTATTTTTTTCTGACAAATTCAATAGTGAAATAATATTTTTGGTACCACCCATGGTACTCTTAAAATTGCATAAAGCTTCTTTAGAATTAAGACAATCCCATCGACATGGTACTTTTTTTCAGCTAATTTTTTATGACGAATTCAATAGTGAAATCGTATTTTTGGTACCACCCATGGTACTCTTAAAATTGCAAAAAAGTTTCTTAAAAAACAAGATAAACCCCTCGACATGGTACTTATTTTAAGCTATTTTTTTCTGACAAATTCAATAGTGAAATAATATTTTTGGTACCACCCATGGTACTCTTAAAATTGCATAAAGCTTCTTTAGAATTAAGACAATCCCATCGACATGGTACTTTTTTTCAGCTAATTTTTTATGACGAATTCAATAGTGAAATCGTATTTTTGGTACCACCCATGGTACTCTTAAAATTGCAAAAAAGTTTCTTAAAAAACAAGATAAACCCCTCGACATGGTACTTATTTTAAGCTAATTTTTCTTGACAAATTCAATAGTGAAATTATATTTTTGGTACCACCCATGGTACTCTTGAAATTGCATAAAGTTTCTTAAAAAACAAGATAAACCCCTCGACATGGTATTTATTTTAAGCTATTTTTTTCTGACAAATTCAATAGTGATATTATATTTTTGGTACCACTTATGGTACTCTTAAAATTGCATAAAGTTTCTTAAAAAAACAGATAGATTCCTCGACATAGTACTCATTTTAAGCTAATTTTTCCTGACAAATTTAATAGTGAAATTATATTTTTGGTACCACCCATGGTACTCTTAAAATTGCATAAAGTTTCTTTAGAATTAAGACAATCCCATCGACATGGTACTTTTTTTCAGCTAATTTTTCATGACAAATTCAATAGTGAAATCGTATTTTTGGTACCACCCATGGTACTCTTAAAATTGCAAAAAGTTTCTTAAAAAACAAGATAAACCCCTCGACATGGTACTTATTTTAAGCTATTTTTTTCTGACAAATTCAATAGTGAAATAATATTTTTGGTACCACCCATGGTACTCTTAAAATTGCATAAAGCTTCTTTAGAATTAAGACAATCCCATCGACATGGTACTTTTTTTCAGCTAATTTTTTATGACGAATTCAATAGTGAAATCGTATTTTTGGTACCACCCATGGTACTCTTAAAATTGCAAAAAAGTTTCTTAAAAAACAAGATAAACCCCTCGACATGGTACTTATTTTAAGCTAATTTTTCTTGACAAATTCAATAGTGAAATTATATTTTTGGTACCACCCATGGTACTCTTAAAATTGCATAAAATTTCTTAAAAAACAAGATAAACCCCTCGACATGGTATTTATTTTAAGCTATTTTTTCCTGACAAATTCAATAGTGAAATTATATTTTTGGTACCACCCATGGTACTCCTAAAATTGCATAAAGTTTTAAAAAAAAACAGATAGATTCCTCGACATGGTACTCATTTTAAGCTAATTTTTCCTGACAAATTCAATAGTGAAATCATATTTTTGTACCACCCATGGTACTCTTAAAATTGCAAAAAGTTTTTTAAAAAACAAGATAAACCCCTCGACATGGTATTTATTTTAAGCTATTTTTTTCTGACAAATTCAATAGTGAAATTATATTTTTGGTACCACTTATGGTACTCTTAAAATTGCATAAAGTTTTAAAAAAAAACAGATAGATTCCTCGACATGGTACTTATTTTAAGCTATTTTTTTCTGACAAATTCAATGGTGATATTATATTTTTGGTACCACCCATGGTACTCTTAAAATTGCAAAAAGTTTCTTAAAAAAAAAGATAAACCCCTCGACATGGTACTTATTTTAAGCTATTTTTTTCTGACAAATTCAATAGTGGAATTATATTTTTGGTACCACTTATGGTACTCTTTAAATTGCATAAAGTTTAAAAAAAAAAACAGATAGATTCCTCGACATGGTACTCATTTTAAGCTAATTTTTCCTGACAAATCACCCATGGTACCACCCATGGTACTCTTAAAATTGCAGAAAGTTTCTTAAAAAACTAAACAAACCCATCGACATGGTACTTTTTTTCAGCTAATTTTTTATGACAAATTCAGTAGTGAAATCGTATTTTTGGTACCACCCATGGTACTCTTAAAATTGCAAAAAGTTTCTTAAAAAACAAGATAAACCCCTCGACATGGTACTTATTTTAAGCTATTTTTTTCTGACAAATTCAATAGTGAAATTATATTTTTGGTACCACTTATGGTACTCTTAAAATTGCATAAAGTTTTAAAAAAAAACAGATAGATTCCTCGACATGGTACTTATTGTAAGCTAATTTTTCCTGACAAATTCAATAGTGAAATCATATTTTTGGTACCACCCATGGTACTCTTGAAATTGCATAAAATTTCTTAAAAAACAAGATAAACCCCTCGACATGGTACTTATTTTAAGCTATTTTTTTCTGACAAATTCAATGGTGATATTATATTTTTGGTACCACCCCATGGTACTCTTAAAATTGCAAAAAGTTTCTTAAAAAAAAAGATAAACCCCTCGACATGGTACTTATTTTAAGCTATTTTTTTCTGACAAATTCAATAGTGGAATTATATTTTTGGTACCACTTATGGTACTCTTTAAATTGCATAAAGTTTTTAAAAAAAACAGATAGATTCCTCGACATGGTACTCATTTTAAGCTAATTTTTCCTGACAAATCACCCATGGTTACCACCCATGGTACTCTTAAAATTGCAGAAAGTTTCTTAAAAAACTAAACAAACCCATCGACATGGTACTTTTTTTCAGCTAATTTTTTATGACAAATTCAGTAGTGAAATCGTATTTTTGGTACCACCCATGGTACTCTTAAAATTGCAAAAAGTTTCTTAAAAAACAAGATAAACCCCTCGACATGGTACTTATTTTAAGCTATTTTTTTCTGACAAAATTCAATAGTGAAATTATATTTTTGGGTACCACTTATGGGTACTCTTAAAATTGCATAAAGTTTCTTAAAAAAACAGATAGATTCCTCGACATGGTACTCAATTTTAAGCTAATTTTTTCCTAATAAATTCAATAGTGAAATTATATTTTTGGTACCCACCCATGGTACTCTTAAATTTGCAAAAAAGTTTCTTAAAAAACAAGACAAACCCATCGAGATGGTACTTTTTTTCAGCTAATTTTTTTATGACATATTCAGATAGTGAAATCGTATTTTTGGTACCACTTATGGTACTCTTTTTTATGACAAATTTAGTACTGAAATCGTATTTTTGGTACCACTTATGGTACTCTTAAAATTGCACAAAAGTTTCTTAAAAAACTGGATAGATCCCTCGACATGGTACTCTTTTTGAGCTAATTTTTCCTGATAAATTCAATCGTGAAATTATATTTTTGGTACCACCCATAGTACTCTTGAAATTGCAACAAGTTCCCTTAAAAACAAGATAAACCACTTGATATAGTACTCATTTTCAGCTAATTTTTTCTGACAAATTCAATAGTGAAATTAGATTTTTGGTACCACTTATGGTACTCCTAAAATTGCATAAAGTTTCTTAAAAAAACAGATAGATTCCTCGACATGGTACTCATTTTGAGCTAATTTTTCCTGATAAATTCAATCGTGAAATTATATTTTTGGTACCACCCATAGTACTCTTGAAATTGCAACAAGTTCCCTTAAAAACAAGATAAACCACTCGATATAGTACTCATTTTCAGCTAATTTTTTCTGACAAATTCAATAGTGAAATTAGATTTTTGGTACCACTTATGGTACTCCTAAAATTGCATAAAGTTTCTTAAAAAAACAGATAGATTCCTCGACATGGTACTCATTTTGAGCTAATTTTTCCTGATAAATTCAATCGTGAAATTATATTTTTGGTACCACCCATAGTACTCTTGAAATTGCAACAAGTTCCCTTAAAAACAAGATAAACCACTCGATATAGTACTCATTTTAAGCTAATTTTTCCTGATAAATTCAATGGTGAAATTATATTTTTGGTACCACCCATGGTACTCTTGAAATTGCAAAAAGTTCCTTAAAAAACAAGACAAACCCATCGACATGGTACTTTTTTTCAGCTAATTTTTTATGACAAATTCAGTAGTGAATTCATATTTTTGGTACCACCCATGGTACTCTTGAAATTGCAAAAATTTCCTTAAAAAAGCAGATAAACCCCTTAACATGGTACTCATTTTGATCTAATTTTTCCTGATAAATTCAATAGTGATATTATATTTATGGTACCACCCATGGTACTCTTAAAATTGCATAAAGTTTCTTTAGAATCAAGACAACCCCATCGACATGGTACTTTTTTTCAGCTAATTTTTTATGACAAATTCAGTAGTGAAATCGTATTTTTGGTACCACTTATGGTACTCTTAAAATTGCAAAAAGTTTCTTAAAAAAACAGATAGATTCCTCGACATGGTACTCAATTTAAGCTAATTTTTCCTGATAAATTCAATAGTGAAATCGTATTTTTGGTACCACCTATGGTACTCTTAAAATTGCAAAAAACTTCTTAAAAAACAAGATAAATCCATCGACATGGAACTTTTTTTATCTAATTTTTTATGACAAATTCAATAGTGAAATCATATTTTTGGTACCACCCATGGTATTCCTATAATTTTAAAAAAATTCTTAAAAATTACGAACCTATGAATATGGTACTCTCTAATATTCATTTCTCCTTTATAGGAAAACCAAAAAAAAAAAAATTTTTCGTTGGAGTAATTTAATTGTTGCCAATTATTTTTTTTTTTAATAAAAATCGAATTTCTCGATAAAATTGATAACACAGAAAAAAATGGTTCAAATAGGAGTTACGTGCAATTATCAGAGCTATTATTGGAAAAAGAAATTTTAATGTTATCTACCATTCTGGGAGAAAATCCTGCAAAACTTCTAATCCAATAAAGACCAATTTCTCAAGTTGTACGGGAACTTTTTTCAAAATTATTTTTCCAGTTAATGCTTAATACATAGTTTTTTGAAAGAAACAAAATTTGCGTCAAACTAAAAACAATTTTCCACCCTTGCCGGTCAATTTTCCATTATCAGATTAATTTAGCATCGCACGCCACACCAACATAAATCAGTCCCGCGTAAAATGCCGGATTAAATTACACAAAACTCGAAATTTACACCTCGTAACTTGATGTTAATTAAACCTGGAACCTTTGGGAGTGAGAGAAAGAGAGAGCGCGTTAGGGAATTGATTATAGGCAGATTTATGTACGTCCTCACGCCTTCTCACTCTTACCTTTACACCGTAGACGTCACATTAACATTTTCTCACTTTGACAACTGTCAAAAGTGACTATTTATTTAAATTTCACAACATATACCAACTTATTTCTCGAATGATTTTATTCCCGGATCATGTTTTTCCCGATTTTCTGGTTTTTCGAGTACATCCCGTGCAGTTTCCGGTTCTTCCTCGCCCTGGTCATCTTGGGGAAAATGATGAAGGACGTGCACGAGTACAATTGGAAAATAAAACAGTCGCGCCCCGCCACCATTTTGAAAAAACACACGAAATTCGAGAAAAATGCGACGGCGAGTTTCACCAGGCGGCCTGACGTCAGTTTCTTTAATCGGGGAGACTTTGGATTCCAAAACGGCAGCACCGTCCAGGGATCTGGATAAAGAGGGAACACCGTTGGAAACTTTTGGAATATGTGAAAATTTTGTGTTTTTTTTGTTGTATAAATTATTAATATAGGTGACGTATGTGGAATGTCTTGTTTTTTCAATAAAAATGTAAAAAATTGATTTTTGTAGATTTTGGGAATACCGTGGATGGTACTGAAAAACTTATCTTACCATTGAATTTGTCGTAAAAAATTAGCTGAAAAAAAGTACCATGTCGATGGGGTTGTCTTGATTCTAAAGAAACTTTATGCAATTTTAAGAGTACCATGGGTGGTACCATACATATAATTTCACTATTGAATTTATCAGGAAAAATTAGATCAAAATGAGTACCATGTTAAGGGATTTATCTGCTTTTTTAAGGAAATTTTTGCAATTTCAAGAGTACCATGGGTGGTACCATAAATACGATTTCATTATTGAATTTGTCATAAAAAATTAGCTGAAAAAAAGTACCATGTCAATGGGCTTGTCTTGATTTTTAAGAAACTTTTTGCAATTTTAAGAGTACCATGGGTGGTACCAAAAATACGATTTCACTATTGTATTTGTCATAAAAAATTACCTGAAAAAAAGTACCATGTCGAG
The DNA here is from genome assembly GCF_022605725.1 of Anthonomus grandis grandis. Taxonomy (NCBI): domain Eukaryota; kingdom Metazoa; phylum Arthropoda; class Insecta; order Coleoptera; family Curculionidae; genus Anthonomus; species Anthonomus grandis. The sequence continues at coordinate 40,566 of NW_026088524.1, forward strand.
GGGTTTCTCTTGTTTTTTATGAAGCTTTTTGCAATTTTAAGAGTACCATGGGTGGTACCAAAAATATGATTTCACTATTGAATTTGTCAGAAAAAATTAGCTTAATATGAGTACCATGTTAAGGGGTTTATCTGCTTTTTTAAGGAAATTTTTGCAATTTTAAGAGTACCATGGGTGGTACCAAAAATACGATTTCACTATTGAATTTGTCATAAAAAATTAGCTGAAAAAAAGTACCATGTCGATGGGTTTATCTTGTGTTTTAAAAAGTTTTTTGCAATTTTAAGAGTACCATGGGTGGTATCAAAAATACGATTTCACTATTGTATTTGTCATAAAAAATTAGCTGAAAAAAAGTACCATGTCGATGGGTTTGTTTAGTTTTTTAAGAAACTTTTTGCAATTTTAAGAGTACCATGGGTGGTACCAAAAATATAATTTCACTATTGAATATGTCAGGAAAAATTAGCTTAATATGAGTACCATGTTAAGGGGTTTATCTGCTTTTTTAAGGAAATTTTTGCAATTTCAAGAGTACCATGGGTGGTACCAAAAATACGATTTCACTATTGAATTTGTCATAAAAAATTAGCTGAAAAAAAGTACCATGTCGATGGGTTTATCTTGTGTTTTAAAAAGTTTTTTGCAATTTTAAGAGTACCATGGGTGGTATCAAAAATACGATTTCACTATTGTATTTGTCATAAAAAATTAGCTGAAAAAAAGTACCATGTCGATGGGTTTGTTTAGTTTTTTAAGAAACTTTTTGCAATTTTAAGAGTACCATGGGTGGTACCAAAAATATAATTTCACTATTGAATATGTCAGGAAAAATTAGCTTAATATGAGTACCATGTTAAGGGGTTTATCTGCTTTTTTAAGGAAATTTTTGCAATTTCAAGAGTACCATAAGTGGTACCAAAAATACGATTTCACTATTGAATTTGTCATAAAAAATTAGCTGAAAAAAAGTACCATGTCGATGGGTTTATCTTGTGTTTTAAGAAGTTTTTTGCAATTTTAAGAGTACCATGGGTGGTATCAAAAATACGATTTCACTATTGAATTTGTCAGAAAAAATTAGCTCAAAATGAGTACCATGTCGAGGGATCTATCCGGTTTTCTAAGAAACTTTTTGCAATTTTAAGAGTACCATGGGTGGTACCAAAAATACGATTTCACTATTGTATTTGTCATAAAAAATTAGCTGAAAAAAAGTACCATGTCGAGGGGTTTCTCTTGTTTTTTACGAAGCTTTTTACAATTTTAAGAGTACCATGGGTGGTACCAAAAATATGATTTTACTCTTGAATTTGCTAGAAAAAATTAGCTCAAAATGAGTACCATGTTAAGGGGTTTTTCTGCTTTTTTAAGGAAATTTTTGCAGTTTTAAGAGTACCATGGGTGGTACCAAAAATATGATTTTACTCTTGAATTTGTCATAAAAAATTAGCTGAAAAAAAGTACCATGTCGAGGGGTTTCTCTTGTTTTTTTACGAAGCTTTTTGCAATTTTAAGGGTACTATAGGTGGTACCAAAAATATAATTTAACTATTGAATTTATCAGGAAAAATTAGCTTAAAATGAGTACCATGTCGAGAAGTTTATCTTGTTTTTTAAGAAACTTTTTGCAATTTTAAGAGTACCATGAGTGGTACCAAAAATATGATTTCACTGAATTTTTACTGAATTTGCAATAAAAATTAGCTAAAAAAAAGTACCATGTCGATAGATTTATTTTGTTTTTTAAGAAACTTTTTGCAATTTTAAGAGTACCATAGGTGGTACCAAAAATCTGATTTGACCATTAGATTTCTGGGAAAAAGTTAGCTGAAAACGAGTACCATGTCGATAAGTTAATCTTTATTTTTTTTAAATTTTTTACGAATTTAGGTGTATCATGTATGATACCAACAATCTGAATTAAATATTAAATTTGTTGGAAAAAGTCATCTGAAAACCAGTACCATGTCGATGGTTTTATGTTGATTTTAAAGACAATTTTTACGATTTCTGTTAAACTATGAGTAGTACCAAAAATCTGATTTTACCATTAGATTTTTAAGAAAAAGTTAGCTAAAAACGAGTACCATATCGATGGGTTCATATCTATTTTTAATATTTTTTTATGATTTTAGGTATATCATAGGTGGTACCAAAAATTTGAATTTATCATTAGATTTTTGAGAAAAAGTTAGCTGAAAAAAAGTATCATGTCGATGAGTTTATTTTTATTTTTTTACGATTTCACGAGTACCATGGGTGGTACCAAACCTATAAATGCATTATTCAATTTGCTGGAAAAAGTCAAGTGAAAACGGTCAACACTATGTCCATGGGCTTATCTTAATTTTTAAGATGATATGTACAATTTTTAAAAAAGTGTAGGTGGTACCACTGGTACCAATAAATATCTGAGACAAATTGCTTAAAAAGAATATATACAATTGCCTGGAAAAGGCATGAAAATTAACTTAAACCGTTGATTGAAAAGGGAATCGCCTCTTCAATCAACGCTTAAACTGTATATAAAGGTACTTGTACTGCCTGGAAGAAAACAGGCATTACCATAACTTTCTAAAAACCTTATTTTTTCTTTTATACTAATATACAGTATAACCTAGTTTAATGCAATACAAAAGTGTGCCAAATTCTTCTTATTAAGATTTATGTCATAGTATAATATGTCATAAAAGTAGTTTAACGTAACATTAAATAAAATTAAAAGAATTGTTGAATTGAAAATGTTGAAAATCCTATTGTACAAAGACATATCCTTAAAGTACATTTATACACTATACTAATGAAATTTAATACTGTAACGTTTATCCTGTTAAGAACTTTATTGAGTGAACAAGAGTACCAACCATGTCGATGAGTTTATCTTAATTTTTTAGGAGGTGATATCAAAAATCTGAATTTATTATTAGATTTACGATTTTCGGAAAACCATGTGTGGTACCAAGGCTTCGAAAAAAGCGCCCACAGGAATTTTTAAAATTTAAAAGAAAAAAAAACAATTATTCTTATTGCGGTCCTGTACAGGTCTGCTCGCGTGCACATTCACAAGCTACGTTTACACCGCGCGGTTCTATTAGGTCCAAATTATTTAGTTCAGCCCTGTTTACAAGGATTGATTTTGAGGGTTAAATTAGTCCAGGATTATCTCTAGGATCGAAATGTCAGTTGAAGTGAGTTTAGACGAAGAATTATAGGACGTAACCTCTAAATCTTTAAAAGTGTTATTTTTGTTTAAAAATAATAAATTCTTTTTCAGGGCTTAAACTTGTCCTTCTCTTCTCGTTTTTCTTAATTTTCCTATAGATAATAGTATTATTGTGCCGCATTTAGATTTTTGTTCTGCACTCCTGTTTGGTGTTCCTGATTACAGGATTGATAGACTTCAAATCATACAAAACAGAGCCATGAGGGTCATACTAAAATGTAATAGATATACACCGGTGGATAATATGCTAAATGTCCTAAATATTTTGGCAGTAAAACAAAAAATATTGTTTAATACATGTATGTTTGTTTTTAAATTAAAAATTAAATTGCTACCAGAATATATTTGCGAAAAAATCACAATATTTAGTGATTTGCATAACTATGCTACCAGACAGCGAGGGGATTTTGTACTAATGGGGAGACATACTTCAGACAGAATGACAAATACCATTCTCCATAAAGGCCTCAAATATTTTAACGAATTGCCAATACATTTAAAGAACAGTGAAAGCCTAGTCACATTTAGAAAAACATTAAAAAGATATATATATTCCATCCCAAGAAATTAAATTATATTATATTGTATAGGTATAAGGTATAAATGTTTTATTTTGGTTGTATTGCTTTGTGTTTTATTATTTTATCTTTACTCTTTTAATATAGTTTAAGGTTTTATATTTTTAAATTTTAAATTTTTTAGGCTCTAGATTAGGTTTTAAATTTTTTATATTTACATATTTTTTTTTTTTTTTTTTTTATCTTAGTTAAGGTCTTAAATTTTATTGTTTCAAATTTATGATAGTCTTAAGTTTTATATATATATTTTTTAAGTTATCTGTTGTCATTTGTTGGTATAATTTATACTTATACCTATAATACCTATTTGTTAGTTTACTATATGCCATTTAAATTTTCCTTTTTATTTTTAGTTATATTCTAAAAATTTTCTTTCTTTGTAATTTTTTGTAGCATGATGCTAAATAAAGAAACATTATTATTATTATTATTAGAAAAATCTCTCTCTCGTAAGCTAAAATCACATAAAATGTCATTTTAATACTGCAAAAAAAATGAATTTAATTTACCCTGTTTGGAAGGCATCAAATTCGCGTATCAAATTTTATTGCGCTGCCGTTTACACCGGAAAAATAGTTCTCGTGACGTCATTTGACTCAAGTATTAAATATTTAGTACACGCGTTGTAAACGTAGTTACGGTATACTCGGCAGGACCGTACCAAAAAAAAAATTTTTTTACGCTAATAATCTTCTGTTATATCGACTTTTCTATCGAAAAATTACATGTCAGAGGGCCATTAACGACTTTAACTCCGATGGTGCTCCTTTCTCCTGAGGCTAATTTAAATATCACTTTACGCTTACATCCGGGATGAGTTACGGCGACATTGATACGGTTTACGAGGAATTACCATCGGAAAGAGCCCGGAGTTTTCACTCTAAATGAAGAAAAACGTTCGAAAGTTTCAACGTAAATTCAATAAGCTGGAAATATTATTTGCAATTCGCGTGTAAACTGAACCTGCGGAGGACAAAATAATTTAAGGGGTTATTGTAGGCAACTACATAGAAACGAATAATCCACGGATTCCTTAATAAATAATATCCAAACAAATGTCTGCCGCATAAATAAATAACAATTTTTTTTAACCGCGAGTCGTTACAGATGGTCGAGTGTGAATGTTCAAGGTTAAATATGCGAATGATGTCTATGTCTATTTGTAAATTGACTGTAAACGGACACACGTTTGCCGATTTTATGTAAATTTAATTACTAGATCAAACGAACTTACCTGAAGTGAAGTTCGATTTTAATTATATGAGTCCTCGTCGAAGTAAATAAGACCCACCCTTCCCTTTGTAATTAAAATTAACCCCCTTCTTTGCTTAACTACTATAATTTTCAGCCAGATCTTTAAAGAATGAGTTGCATAGACCAAGCGGGCGGGTGTCGGGGTGCCTTAGGCTACGGTTATAGTGCATGCGTGTTCTGACGAACTGGCGTTCGGACGAACTCGTCAGAACACGCGCGAACAAACAAATAAACAGCAGCAAACTATAGTGGTTACGTTAGGAGCGAATTGTTCGGCCGAACCCGCACGAATTCGTCAGAAGAATAGATCTTTCAAATAATTTTGTTTTTTCGGACGAATGTAAATGCGAATTTGAATTGTAAAAGTATGGACGTGGATAAATTAATTAGTTTAGTTCTTGAAAACAAAAGTTTATGGGACATGAAGGACAAAAGTTACCATAATAGAGATCAATCTCGACAAAAATGGGAAAAGATTGCACAGGAAATGAATACAAGTCGTAAGTATTACATTAGGTACATTAATATTACATATATTCCATAGTACTTACATTAAATTAGAAATGAGTTTAGGAATTTAGGTTTAATTATTAATTAAAAATGTTATACTGAAACTGCACCGCCCCTGCTGGGCTCCAAAAGTAATTTTTATAAATGTCTCTTACTTGAGCCGCTGTTGCCCCGTAGCGATTGTATCGCCTTGAAACAGATGTCTTTTTATTGAGACCATGTTGTTCTTGTGTCAGTACTGGGACTCCTTCCATGTCGATAATTACATTATGCAATAAGGTTGCACTTTTCACTAGAATGTCAACTTTTTCAGGATACATCTGAAGTTCTGTTTTTAAAAATCTCCATTTACTAACTAATATCCCAAACGCACATTCAATACAGCGCCGAGCTCTAGACAATCTGTAGTTGAATATCCGTTCTTCACGGGAAAGATTCTGTTTTGAATATGGTTTTAACAAATACGACTTCAACGGATAAGCGTCGTCACCTAATAGTACAAAGGGCGCCATAATTTTTGTTGATGGTATATAGTCGTTATCTGGGATATTAAACGTATTTTGCTCTAAATGTTTATAAACGTTCGAAAGCGAAAATATGCCTCCATCGCTTTGCTTTCCGTAAGCTCCCACATCTACAGTCACAAATCTATAACTGGCATCCGATATTCCTTGTAACACTATTGAAAAATACTGTTTGTAATTATAATATAACGATCCTGAATTTTGTGGGCATTTAATTCTGATATGTTTTCCGTCAATGCAGCCAACGCAGTTAGGAAAATTCCATTTTGTGAAAAAGTCTTTTGCTATAGCTTTTAAATGTTCTGTAGTAGGCATAGGCATGTGTTTTTCCCGAAAGCTATTCCATATTGATAGACATGTTTCATAAACAATTAATCGTATTGCACTATGGGAAATTCTATATGAAAAACTGAGTGCCCTAAAAGACATCCCCGTAGATAGATACCTAAAAAAAATATAATATGATAATAATAAAATTTTAAAGTGAACATCTTCTATTAAATTTTTTTTTATTTCAGTAGAAACTGTCAAAAATAAGTGGCGTGGTCTAAGAGACACCTATCGCAAAGAATTTAAAAAATGCACAGAAACTCGATCGGGCCAAGAAGGGGGCAGAGGAAAAGAATCGACATGGCCGTATTATACAGCTATGCTGTTTCTGAAAGATCAATTCGCCCCTAGAATTATGCAAAGTAGTATTCCAGAACCCGAGGCTGACGGAGAGCTTGAAAACGATGTTGGAGAATTCGATGATAGCAGTGAAGATGACTTGGATGATGAGTCACAGTTGAGCGCAATTGCATCAAGTAATTCCAAAACAGAGAAAAACTTTCGGTCACAATCACAGCGTGTAGCCCCCGACAATCCCGACATAACTCCTCAGACTAAACGTGCCAAAATTGCAAAGTCAAGTGCTTTTTCCAAGCTTCTGGAAATTGAACAGAAAAAGTTGGAGGAATTTAAAAAGAAAAACGCTCCGGTTACCAAGAAAGTAGACCAAGAAGATGCTGATTATCATTTTTTGATGAGCTTGTTGCCATACCTTAAAAATGTGCCAGAAGAGAGGAAAATGATCGTGAGAAATAAGCTGCAGCAAGTATTTTGCGATGAGCAATATTTTCAACAACAAAAAAGCTGTGGAAACACCTATCCATCTTCACACTATTCATATTACAATAAATCTTCAGAGCCAATGCATAACACTAGGCCGACTTCTTCATGTTCCCTCCTGACTACCCCTTCTGGACCTAGCAGTGTAGAAACCGCAGAGCATGACAATATTAATACCTACACAGACTTAGCAACATTTTTTTCCTCACATAACCCTGGACCGTAATAGGATTTCGTATAAACTTTTTCAAAATGTATTAACAGTATTATTTTGTATTTAAAAAATATGGTTTGTAGATAAGAAATAAGAAGTTTTATTCCTTTGACAATCAACTAAGGAAGTATTTGTAAGTATTACTAAGTACAGACTTACCTCAAAGTTAGGGCCAATCTTTCTCTAGCTGATATGCATTCTCGAAAGTTTGATTGCTTAGTTATACTTTCTTCGATCCCCTCTAGGATATAGTTGAAAGTTTGTATTGACATTCTAAAGTATTCGAAAAATTTTTCTGGTTGGCGTAAAAGTTCTTCAAATAGGGTGTGAAATTCACCATTAATATTCCTTGAAGCAAACATTTCGTTTATACATATAGTCCTTTCATTCATTAACAACATTTTTAACAAAGGACTTTCTAAAAACAGATAATCGTCCACGTCATCCATCACGGATATTTTGCGACGGCAACAAAACCAGTAAAAATTAAAATCAGTTCGTCACAATACGCAAACAAACTAACCACTTTTGTTCTGACCAAGAATTCTGACGTTTTCGGCCGAACGCCAGTTCGTCAGAACACGCATGCACTATAACCGTAGCCTTAGTAGTATTTTGTGCGTTGCTTTTAAATTCGTGGTATTCGGTAGAGTCAGGGAGACTACATAGTGTTCTTATTTACGAGACGAGGACGAAATATAATAGAATTTTTAGTGCCTCTTTCTAGAAGCTCATATCCCATCGCTCTCTCTTTTCAGACAGTAAAAAGTCCAATATTCATATTTATATAAAAAAAATAAATTACGCAAACAAGGTAAGTATACAGGAAAAAAAACGTAAATAAACTATCGAGGGCAATAATATATAAACACCCGCCCGAAATAGATAATTGGGGCACATCACCGTTCTATTTTTAGGAATATTCGTTTGAGCGACATTAACTGCAAAAAGATTAATTAATTACGCGATATTTAATTACAAAATGTGCTTTAGATTTTTGTTTTTGTTTGTCGAGTATTAAGTATCTTAGGCAGTAAATGGATCGTGCATTAAATGATTGATGGGAGGAGGTAATACGATATTTATGATAAATCTTGGATGATTTGGAAACTGTTGGACGAACTTACAGTAATATGCTTCTACTTCCAGGCAGTTGAAATATTTTCTTTGTTTTTGTTCCACGTCTGTAGTTCAAGTAATTTGTAATCAGATTTTCCAAACAGTTGAAATAAATAAATAATAATAATTACATCGACAAATTTTCTAAAAAAAAAACGATTTTTTTAATAGTTGATATTTGTGTATTAAAATTGTCAATGTACATCTTGGTAGATTTACATTATGGGTATATAAAATGGCTTTCAATTCAGAGCCATACAGTGATAAAAGTAGAAACAGAGAGGTCCTGTTTAATATTTAAAACCAGGTAATGCCTATGGGGATAGATGGTCTTTAAGATCTTTCTTTGAAAGGCTTAAATTGCTTTGAAGGAGATGAACAGTTCAAGTCTCATTTAAATTTGTCCAAGAATTTTTTTATTAAATTTAAAAAATTGACTTGGATTACTGAAACAAATTATTTTGTAAGGTGACCTGAAAGGCGTAAAGTCGCTTTAACTACTAGTAAAATAAGAAAATTCCAGGCAGTTGAAGCTTTATTTGAAATTTAAAATAAAATATCCAAGAACCTTCTAAATTCGCTTGAAATATGATTGATATTCTAGCATTTGTTCTTGTCTTAGGTTACGGAATTCCTACAGAGCCAAAACCTTCCAGTTAAAGCCATGCTTTTGTTGGACAACGCAGCAAGCCATCCACCTGCAGAACAGCTAAGAAGTGATGATGGTTCCATTTTCACTGTTTATATGCCACCTAACATTACTCCGGTAATCCAGCCAATGGACCAAAACGCTATTCGTCTGACAAAACTATTTTATCGAAAAAATTTGTTATCACAAATTATTGGAACTAACCAGGATATCGGAGATGCTCTAAAACATATTTCGTTAAACGACGCCATTCTAAATTTGGCTTTGGCGTGGAGAAATTTAAGCCTTGAAGTTATAGAAAAATGCTGGCATAATTTACTTTCACCATTAGCCGACGAAGTTGACGATGAGGAAGATAACATCCCCTTAAGTGTTTTACGGAGCCGAATAAGAAATGAAGACATTGACACAGTGAGATCAGAAATCATTACTTTATTGCATCGTGACTTTTAATCCAGAAGTTCATATTCAACCTATTGATGTAGACGATTGGAATAAAGATAACTTACCTGACACAAAAAAAACTAATGACCAAAGTGAAAGTGATGAAAACGATCAAGATGATGGAGTACAAGAAGAAATGGTAGTAAATAAGAAACGAGTGACAACAAATTCGGCAATAAAGTCGATTAACAACATCCTTTAGTGGGCCGAAGAAAATGAAGATAAAGTGGAATATTCTAGTATACTGGTTTTACAAAACTTAAGGAATACGATGGTGCAAACAGGACTAAAAACAAAAAAGCAAACAAAAATTACTTAATTTTTTGAAAAAATAGATTTGATTGCCGTTTTTTTTATTTTATTTTAATTACATATATAATATTTTTTCTGTTTCGCATTAATAAAGTTAGTTTTCTAAAGACAAACGTTTCTTTAATACGTACATTAAAAAAATGTTGATAGAGTGAACAAATCGATATAGTGAACTGGATGTGCATTAATTAGTTCACTATATCGCGAGTCTACTGTATAAACTTAAAACTTTTGTTTATGTATGGGTGTAACCGAAAATGTGATTTTATTATTAGATTTATCGTCAAAAAATAACGATAACGAGCATCATGTCGATGAGCTAATCTTGATATTTAAGAAACGTTTTACGAGGACCATACGTGGTACCAAAATCTGATTTCATTATTAGATTTTAGATTTGTTGGCAAATATTAGAAAAAAAACAAGGACCATATTGATGGTGGGCTAATTGTCAGACTTCTTGTTCCTTTCAATTAGGAATACTTCGTACTTTTATTTTAGACAGTTGAGGACGTGAAAAAAATTCTAGGCAATCCTTATTCTAGTCAGTTCAGGTGATTTCGTATTTTTATTCCAGGCATTTTTTTTTTTTTTTTATGGTAAACACGAGCACAAGAAGAAAGTCCTATGTCACTCTTGGAGTGGTGCTTGTGCGAAGATATTTGTGGGCATTTATCTTGAATCGCTGCAGATTGTATGCGTCGGGAAATAGGTGAGGTGGAAGCCCGTTCCACAAAGAAGATGTTCTCCAGATGAATGAGTCCCGATACAGCGACGTCCTTGGGGTAGGCAGGTGGACTCGATGTTGATGAGCCGCAACTGCTAGACGCGTCCTTCTTGCCGAAACAGCCCTGGGTGGAATCAGGCCTGCCAGCTCAGAGGAGCACTTACCGTGATAATAACGGTAGAATAAACAGAGATCAGCCACCTTTCTCCTGTGCTCCAGACTATCCAGACTCCTTGTCAGTTCTGGTTTGTCGATAAGACGAATAGCTCTCTTCTGTATAGAATCCAGCAGTTTTAAACTATGCTTGGGTGCAGAGCTCCAGACATGCGAGCAATACTCGAGGGAAGGGCGTATTTGAGCCTTATAAAGAGTCAGCAGTTGTACTGGTGTATACAGTTTTTTTGTTTTGAAAAGCACTCCGAGTTTTTTGGAAGCTGCCCTGGCGATCTCGGCAACGTGGTCATGCCAGGACACACTGTTGGTGACTTCGACTCCTAGAAGATGTAAAGATGATTTCATTGGCAATGTTTTCCCTGCCATAACCAGCTCCGGGCCATCAACGTTAGTCTTCATCGTAAATACTGCAGCCTGCGTTTTCTTAGCGTTAAAATTGACCAGATTGTTAATGCCCCACTCCAAGATTGCTCTAATATCGTTGTTGGTTGAAGCTACTTGTTGCTGCCTAAGATTCTGAGAAGTTGCGGCTGTCGTTGGTTTGGCGGACTTAAATGTGGAAATAAGTGTGCTATCGTCCTCAAAGCTGTAGATTGGATTGACAGTGGTTCCTAGCAAATCGTTGATATATATCAAGAAAAGGGTAGGGGATAGAATGCATCCTTGAGGGACTCCAGCGTTAATGTTAAATTTGTCGGAGAGGTGTCCATCGACGGCTACTTGGATTGTTCGTTGTTCAAGAAAACTTTTCATCCAATTCAATAATTAGTTTTGTATGCCGATTGAGGAGAGCTTCGTTAGTAGTCCCTTATGCCACACTCTGTCAAATGCCTTGGAAATGTCAAGAGCGACTGAGCGGGACTCGCCGTGCTTCTCCATGGCCTCCGTCCACAAGTGTGTGACGTAAGCCAGAAGATCGCCGGTGGATCTAAGCTTTCGGAAGCTGTATTGATGATCGCTGATTAGTCCAGATGATTCCAGATATCTTAACAGTTGTTGGTTGACTGCTTTCTCCATAATCTTCGATATTACTGGAACTAGTGCAATCGGGCGGTAATTGGACGGCATCGTCTTCTTACCTTTTTTGGGTACAGCTTGCACTTGAGCAGTTTTCCAGCTTGTTGGAAATGAGCCCTGTTTATACGATGCCGTGAACAGTCTACATAAGGGAGGAGTCAATTTGTCTGCACAACGTTTTAGTACTAGGGCTGGAATTCCATCGGGTCCAGAGGCTTTGTTGGTGTCTACGCTTTTAAGAATTTTATTTATAATTCGTTGGGGAAATGAAATTTCTCCCATCGATGAATTCACTCTTGGCAAATATGGCGGTGTTTTGCCTTGCGAGTGCAGAGTAGAATTGAACGCGAAGAGTTTACCCAGTAAGTTGGCTTTTTCCCTTGCTGTTACCGCTATAGAACCATCATCTGCTGTTAGGGGTGGCAAAGCCGACTTAGCAAATCCTTGACTAACGGCTTTCGATACCGACCAGAAAGATCTTGTTCCAATTGGGCAGTTTAGCAGTTTGTTTTTGATCCTGTTGTTGTGACTCTCTTTGCATTCATCAATAATTCGCTTGCAGCTATTTCTGGAGGTTAAAAAGTTCCTCCAATTTTCGGTGGAAGGATGTTGACGCCATTTGCGATATGCTGCGTTTTTAGTATTTACTGCCTTTTTGCAATTCAGGTTGAACCATTGCTTGTTGTTTGATCTGCATTTAGTAGAAAAAGGGATATAAGCTTCCATTCCTGCCAAGATCGTCTCTGTAATTTGGTTTGCACATTCATTAAACGATGCATTAAACGATGTCGACCTTCTGACCGTCTTATTGTAATAAAAAAATATAAAGTTCTACTGCCTGAAAAAGTTTTATTTTTATTCCAGGCAGTTGATGACGTATATTTTCTTTATTGTACTAAAAAAATATGTTCCCTAGTTTCTAGGCAAGTTGGGTCGTTATTAATTTCTTTTAAAACACTTTGGTCTTTTATTCCAGGCATTTGAAGTTATTAACATACATTTTTATTTAAGTTCTTAGTCGCCTTTTTTCTTATAAATGCAGAAAGAAAAAAATGGCCACGATGAACAAAAAAATACTCAAAATTTAATTAATAAATTTTTAAAATAGCTTGAAATAAAAATACTAAATGTCCCCAATGTTGCCTGGAAAAAGTAAAAAATTCCAATTCCCTGAAAGTGGGAAAATTAACTCCAGAGGTGTAGAACAAAAAAGAATGACAAAAATTCATACAAAAAAAAAACAGGAATACACTGCTTGGATAAACGAAAATACAAAATTCAATTTAAGAAAATAACGATTTTAGGGTTACCATGGACGGTACCGAAAATCCAATTTCATTATTACATTTTTCGAAAAAACCTAACCGAACGAGAGTACCATATCGACGGATTTATCTGGATTTTTACTCATTTTTTTACGATTTTAGAAATATCATCATCGGTCAAAAATCTGACCGTTAAAATTCTCGCAAAAAAATTACTTGAGCACTACGAGGACGAGTATATTAAGAAGATGTACCACTGGAAAAAAAATCCCACTACGGTCCTGCGTTAGTACACGCGTTCGTACACTAAAAACCCCTTTGGCAATTACTCGACAGCACTGTACTCAAAAATTTCTTTTGGTACTGCCTCCTGTAGAGTGAATAAACCATAAACCACGTTTTATTTTAATCGATAAATGATTCTTTATGGCACTCTAAAAACTCCATAACAATAACCGATAAAAAGAGGGCCATTAGCTGCCGTGCACCACTTATAATAATATCAAAAAAACTCCCAGTGGTTTTTATGGGCGCAGAGGGGGGGCGCCGTGGGTCCACTTTCTCCCATAAAACCGTTTTGTTAATGGACGATTATTTCGTAACTAATGGGCGCCATTTAAAATAACAACAACAACAACAAAGAGTCGGTCGGATTCGTTGTTATAAGAGAAATGTTTATCCATATCTATTATCCTATTCAGAGGCTGAGTAAGAGAAGAAACTTGCATTCAGTCTTTTATATATATTTTGTCATAAAGATTGATTTTTTATAAATAATTTAATACTTTAGGTTCCAAAGATAACTATAGCTTATTTTCCATCAATAAACAAAATGTTGTATACGTGATAAAAAATTTGATATAAACTTGTGTAATTCCTCTATCAAACAAATTAAATTAACTTAAAAAAAAAAGGAACTTCTAGTCTTTTAATAATATCTACTGTTTCATTTCTCCATTCATGGTACTCGTTTTCAACTAACTTTTTCTCAGGAATCTAATGGTTAAATCAGATTTTTGGTACCACTCATAGTATTCCTAAAATCGTCAAAAAAATCTTAAAAATAGAAATTAACTTATCGACAACTAACTTTTTTCCAGAAACCTAATGATATATTCACATTTTTTTGTACCACTCATGATACCACTACGGTCCTGCGCAATTGCACGACAGCACCGCACTCAAAAATTTCTTCTGGTACTAATTGTACGTACACTTATTATCACTCATCTCCCCCTTGTAGTGAACAAAAACGCGTTTTATTTTAATCGATAAATGATTCTTTATGGCACTCTAAAAACTCCATAACAATAACAGATAAAAACAGGGCCATTATTTAATACTTTAGGTTCGAAACTATGCCTTATTTTCCAGCAATAAACAAAATCTTGTATTGTGATAAAAAATTTGATATAAACTTGTGTAATTCCTCTATCAAACAAACTAAATGAACTCTAAAAAAAAAAAAGGAACTTCTAGTCTTTTAATAATATCTACTGTTTCATTTCTCAATTGTATTAGCTGTTAATTTTTTACTTTTCTCTTTTTTTAGTTTAGATATTCATCATCTCCTCTTTTATTAATTATTCATTCTAATTGAAGCGAACGAAAAAGGGTAATTAAATATATTGATAGTAAGCATTTTTCTAATATGACTACGAATTAATTTTGTGTTTTAAAGGAGTATAAATAAATGAAACAAAAAATTGGTAACCAATATTTAATGACATCCAGGAAACAAATTAACCACTGCATGCAATGACAATTGTTATATAATAATTGTTATGTACTGACCCGAAGGTCGAAGGTTATTATTTACTTATTTATTGTTGAAATTTCACGGATTTGACCTTCAGCTTAATAAATGTTACTAGCCAAACAAATTAAATAAAATGCCAGTTTTTTTGCGAAATTTTGATTTAAAAGGTCACCAACCATTTTCACCTAAAAACGCTTGATGCAATAAGTAAGTAAGTAAAAAAAAAACGCAGTTGCACCAGTCCGGGCGATCGCTTTTATGCAAATTTCGACTCGAGTAAAAAAGTCATAAATTTAATTTTTGGCGACCCTAATCGATCTACGTGCGTGCCTCTTATGACCATAGTTGGAACACATGGACGAACGGACTTTTAGATAGGACCACCTGTTCCTTTATAGAAGAAATGACTTAATTATATCCCTAACTATTTCAATTTGCTTGCAAGTACACTTAGTCAGGTCTTGCAAGGTTATAATGGACACCAAAAGAGTCCCTTGAAATATATCTGGTAGTGTAATTTTTCCTATAAAAGTGACTAGTCCCAAATAAATTTTACATTAATTTACATACAGGTGGATACAAATTATCGAAAAAAAAATTAAATTATCAGATTCTTTAAAGCGTGTTCTAGCGGTTTCTATCGCATTTCATAGTCCAGGCACGTCCAGAATTATCTTGAAAATAATAATCATTTTTTTTAAGTATTTGAACCTGAATCGTCATTTAATAGTGATTGCCAAGGATTTCTGGATCTCAGATGGGTTTAAAGGTCGATAACTGTATTTTTTTAGTTTCTACCGCATTTCATGGTCTATGCACGCCTTGGATCATCTTGAAAATTCACTTTTCTTAACTAGTTGAACCCTTTAGCGACGTAAAGCATCATTTCATAGCGATCGTCAAAGATTCATAAAGGTCAGATGGGTTTAAATGTCAAAAAGTGGGTAAAAAATCCATTTTTTCAGTTTCTATCGCATCTCATGGTCTATGCACGCTTTAGATCATTTAGAAATTTTACTCTTCTTAAGTAGTTGAACCCTCTAAAGACGTAAAGCATCATTTCATAACGATCGTCAAAGATTGATAAAGGTCCAATGGGTTTAAAAGTCATAAAGTGGGTAAAAAGTGCATTTTTTCAGTTTCTACCGCGTCTCATGGTCTATGCACGCCTTAGATCATTTAGAAATTTTACTTTTCTTAAGTAGTTGAACCCTCTGGATACGTAAAGCATCATTTCATAGCGATCGTCAAAGATTGATGAAGGTCAGATGGGTTTAAAGGTCAAAAAGTGAGTAAAAAGTGCATTTTTTCAGTTTCTACCGCATCTCATGGTCTATGCACGCCTTAGATCATTTAGAAATTTTACTTTTCTTAAGTAGTTGAACCCTCTAGAGACGTAAAGCATCATTTCATAGCGATCGTCAAAGATTGATAAAGGTCCAATGGGTTTAAAGGTCATAAAGTGGGTAAAAAGTGCATTTTTTCAGTTTCTACCGCATCTCATGGTCTATGCACGCCTTGGATTATCTTGAAAATTCACTTTTCTTAACTAGTTGATCCCTCTAGAGACGTAAAGCATCATTTCATAGCGATCGTCAAAGATTCATGAAAGTCAGAGGGGTTTAAAGGTCAAAAAGTGGGTAAGAAGTGAATTTTTTCAGTTTCTATCGCATCTCATGGTCTATGCACGCCTTGGATCATCTTGAAATTTCACTTTTCTTAAGTAGTAGACTACTCTAGAGACGTAAAGCATCATTTTATAACGATCGCCAAAGATTCATGAAGGTCAGATGGGTTTATATGTCATAAAAGGGGTAAAAAGTGCATTTTTTTAGTTTCTACCGCATCTCATGGTCTATGCACGCCTTGGATCATCTTGAAATTTCACTTTTCTTAAGTAGTTGAACCCTCTAGAGACGTAAAGCATCATTTCATGACGATCGTCAAACATTGATGAAGGTCAGATGGGTTTAAAGGTCAAGAAGTGGGTAAAAAGTGCATTTTTCCAGTTTCTACCGCATCTCATGGTCTATGCACGCCTTGGATCATCTTGAAATTTCACTTTTCTTAAGTAGTTGAACCCTCTAGAGACGTAAAGCATCATTTCATGGCGATCGTCAAAGATTCATGAAGGTCAGATGGGTTTAAAGGTCAAGAAGTGGGTAAAAAGTGCATTTTTCCAGTTTCTACCGCATCTCATGGTCTATGCACGCCTTGGATCATCTTGAAATTTCACTTTTCTTAAGTAGTTGAACCCTCTAGAGACGTAAAGCATCATTTCATGGCGATCGTCAAAGATTCATGAAGGTCAGATGGGTTTAAAGGTCAAGAAGTGAGTAAAAAGTGCATTTTTCCAGTTTCTACCGCATCTCATGGTCTATGCACGCCTTGGATCATCTTGAAATTTCACTTTTCTTAAGTAGTTGAACCCTCTAGAGACGTGAAGCATCATTTTATAGCGATCGTCAAAGATTCATGAGGGTCAGATGGATTTAAATGTCAAAAGGTGGGTAAAAAGTGCATTTTTTCAGTTTCTACCGCATCTCATGGTCCAGGCACGCCTTGGATCATTTTGAAATTGCACTTTTCTTAAGTAGTTGAACCCTCTAGAGACGTGAAGCATCATTTTATAGCGATCGTCAAAGATTCATGAGGGTCAGATGGATTTAAATGTCAAAAGGTGGGTAAAAAGTGCATTTTTTCAGTCTCTACTGCATCTCATGGTCTATGCACGCCTTGGATCATGTTTAAATTTCATTTTTCTTAAGTAGTTGACTACTCTAGAGACGTAAAGCATCATTTCATGGCGATCGTCAAAGATTGATGAAGGTCAGATGGGTTTAAAGGTCAAGAAGTGGGTAAAAAGTGCATTTTTCCAGTTTCTACCGCATCTCATGGTCTATGCACGCCCTGGATCATCTAGAAATTTCACTTTTCTTAAGTAGTTGAACCCTCTAGAGACGTAAAGCATCATTTCATAGCGATCGTCAGAGATTCATGTAGGTCAGATGGGTTTAAAGGTCAAAAAGTGGGTAAAAAGTGCATTTTTTCAGTTTCTACCGCATCTCATGGTCTATGCACGCCTTGGATCATCCAGAAATTTCACCTTTCTTAACTAGTTGAACCCTCTAGAGACGTAAAGCATCATTTCATAGCGATCGTCAAAGATTCATGAAGGTCAGAGGGGTTTAAAGGTCAAAAAGTGGGTAAGAAGTGAATTTTTTCAGTTTCTATCGCATCTCATGGTCTATGCACGCCTTGGATCATCTTGAAATTTCACTTTTCTTAAGTAGTAGACTACTCTAGAGACGTAAAGCATCATTTTATAACGATCGCCAAAGATTCATGAAGGTCAGATGGGTTTATATGTCAAAAAAGGGGTAAAAAGTGCATTTTTTTAGTTTCTACCGCATCTCATGGTCTATGCACGCCTTGGATCATCCAGAAATTTCACCTTTCTTAACTAGTTGAACCCTCTAGAGACGTAAAGCATCATTTCATAGCGATCGTCAAAGATTTATGAAGGTCGGATGGGTTTAAAGGTCAAAAAGTAGGTAAAAAGTGTTTTTTTCAGTTTCTACCGCATCTCATGGTCTATGCACGCCTTGGATCATCTTGAAATGTCACTTTTCTTAAGTAGTTGAACCCTCTAGAGACGTAAAGCAGCATTTCATAGTGATCGATTAAGATTTATCGGTCTCAGATCCGTTTAAACGTTAAAAAGTGATTTTTTTCGTTTTTTGACCACATTTTATAGTAAGGAGTCTATTTTTTTTGGTTTTTTCCGTACTTTTATTAATTTATACATTTATTACTCACCCCGTCATAATAAACTCTATTCACCTTATAAATCCTTTACGGATTTTAAATTTTTGCAAACTTTTGTATAACGTTTATTTAATGAGTTCTACCTAGACACTCTAATTATATACTACAATATTTTTTAGCTATTGTAATAGCTCTTTAAAAGCCCATCTGACCCAACAGTATCTAAAAATAATAAATTTACCAAAGCTGCGTATTCTTTATCAATTATTAATGTCACATTTCGAAGGCTCTGAAAAATAATTTTAGAAAATGATCACCTTAGTAAAAGTCAATAAATTAATTTTCAATTAATTATAAAATTGCTCTACAATATTGTATCACAGCCGCATAGTTTTGTTACTTATTAGAGGAGAGTTATTTAGTAAATGAGTAGGCAGTACTGTTGTCAAAAGCCAGGCAGGCACACCTGGAATCATTTAGTTATTAATTACACTTTACAGATTAAATATTTCGGTATTTTTTCCCTTTTTAATTAGGGTAAAGTAATATTTAATTATAATTTAGATGCCTACTGTTATTGGCTACATATGGGAGGTAAGTAAATACTAAGAGTATTTCTAGTATGGCATAAGAAACACATTAAGAATACGTCTCGAGAGGATCATCAATACGACCATTTAGTAATTTAAAAATATATACTTTATGAAAATTGATTGGATCTACATACGTCGCTCAAGTGCCTCCATTTTGTACGTATGACATAACCCAATTGAAGAGGCATTTGTATTGTAATATTTGTTTTCTCTAAAAAAACATGTAAGGCGCCATTTTGTTTTTATTGTGGATTTCAATTTAGGCATAGTACAGCTCAAACATGCTGGATTATTACATCCTTTAGTAATATATCCTAAGTATAAATGTAATTTTCTTAGTTAAACCCACTTTAAACATCGAACGTGTTGTACTTAAAATTCAAGATGGCGGACGGTGCTTGGTAAAACAAAATGGCGTCGACTCAAGTTCGTTCTTTTGTTTATCCGTGATCCAAGAACGTGCGACCCAGTTGACGCACAAACAGAGCGAACAAATTAAATTCATAAGTCATAAAGTGCGCCGCGAACTAAATAATAACGAACACCTATAAAACGTAACGTTGGCTAATCCATATTAGGGACGATCACAGTCTAAGCGTTTCCGATAAGGTGATCGGGGGATTTACGGTCGGCGAGAATGTGACACGGGCCAAACGACGTGAAGGAAAAATTATAGCGGTTCGGCGGCCCCAAAAGGCCCTATTTGGGCACTTTTTATGGTACGAATTTGTCTATAATCAAAAAGTGGAACGAATAGAGTAAAAATTTTTTTTGGACGACATCGCCAATAAACTTTATTCATTTATTTATAAGAATCTGCTATTAATACTAATAATAAGATTTACAAAATTTACAGATGTAGTTAACAATAATAACATTCTATAATTAAGTAACCGAGAAGCAGGGCGCAGTATAGCTAAGACAGCTACTCTACTGAACCCTACTCAACGGTCATAGACTTCAGCTACAATATAAAGATTAACTTTATTAAATTTATTAAATAAAGAAAAATTGCCAAAAATAAAATAAATAATGAAAGGCCTAAATTACGGGTTCAAGGTTAAACGTCGAAGGTTAAAAGATATTTTTTAAACTAAGATTTGAATGACTTCTGATCTAACGTTGACAATTCAGTTGGTAGATTATTGTAGAGTTTAATGGCATTGTACGTAAAAGAACGTTGAAACATTGCAGTCAAATGACGAAGAAGTGTCATCCGCTCAGGAAATCGGAATAAATTTATTCCGTAAAGTGGAGGGAAGGGAGGGGTTTAATAAAACTTTAAATAAAAAATTACCCAAGTGTAACTGTCTGCGTCTGTCCATCCTCAACCAGTTAAGCTCTTTAAATGTGATCGTATTTTCGTAATCCAAATATTAGCCGTGAGCAAGTATTTTGAACTTTCTGAATACGATTTTTATCTGCAATGTCTAAGCAAGGACCATAAATAAAATCACAGTAGTTGAAGTTGGACCATTGACTCACAAAGCATTTTCTCAAATGAAAACTAAGCCCCTGACAACGATAAAAATGACTTCTGAATTAACAATTTGACATATTCGCGAAACCTCAACTCAGTATCCAAGACATTGCCTAAATTTTTTGCACGATCTATCTTGGGAAGAGAGATATCATTTAATAAAATATTTAATTTATTTTTTTTAAATCTTTATTAGATCCAAAATTCAATTTTTTTAGATTGTGGCAAGAAGAAAGCTGGTTAAGTAAATTCAGGTCATGGTTTATTCAAGAAGATGCGTGCAAATAATCCTGATGATTGAAGTGAAGATAAACCTGGGTATCATCGGCAAAAGCTCTCAGTTTACAGTACTTAAATGATTTAAGTATATCTGAGGTGTAGATTATGAATAATAATGACCCCAGGATTGATGTCTTTATACTAGACAAAGAAATAATTTCATACAAATCTGGCGAGGTTTAAAGGTATTTTAGTTTTATCCGTATGATTACAACACAATTCAAGGTTTGCTTTCTCTGCATTAGTTTAGTGCTGCAATTAGTTTTCATCAATTATACTGTTCACCTATGAATGAAATGGTTCAAATAGATTGCGCACAAACGACGTTGCCAACGCGTCTACAATTTACCATCTCTTAACCATTTAAATGAATTTCGTTCGATGCTGTTAGTTGTCTCCGCGACCGACCTTTGACCTTCGAAATTAGCGTAATCGTTGAAATTATTATTCCGAGAATAATCGCGGTTTTCCGTAAAAGGAGCTAAAAATAATGTGTTGCCTCACACCAGTATCAATAAATAAATAAATGCACCCGCGAAATTGCAAACAATGCCATTAAATGCGGTATTGCGAGATGTAAGTAGGTCGCAGCTGATACCCAGTTATACAGGGGGATCAAGTTAGGAAAATCCATCTGAGGAAGTTTTTAAGATCATCTACAGGGGGGTTTAATTCTGTAATAAAAGTAAAATTCACGGTAATTATTTGAGATGTCCCTAGACCATGAAATACCATAGAAACTGAAACAATGCATTTTTTGACCTTTAAACCCATCTGAGATCTGGGATTTTTTGACGATTGCTACGAAATTATGCTTTAAGTCTCTAGTGAGTTTAATTATTTAATAAAAGGGAACTTTCATGACAATTCCAGGCACACCTGGACTATGATATGCAATAGAAACCGGAAAAACGCACTTTATTCCCATTTTTTGACGCTTAAATGCACCTTCTCAAGAATCTTTGATGATCGCTATGAAATGTTGCTTTACGTCTCTAGAGGGTTCAACTACTTAAGAAAAGTGAAATTTCAAGATAATCCAAGGCGTGCATAGACCATGAGATGCGGTAGAAACTGAAAAAATGCACTTTTTACCCACTTTTTGACATTTAAACCCATCTGACATTCATGAATCTTTGACGATCGCTATGAAATGATGCTTTACGTCTCTAGAGGGTTCAACTACTTAAGAAAAGTGAAATTTCAAGATGATCTAAAGCGTGCATAGACCATGAGATGCGGTAGAAACTGAAAAAATGCACTTTTTACCCACTTTTTGACATTTAAACCCATCTGACCTTCATGAATCCTTGACGATCGCTATAAAATGATCCTTTACGTCTCTAGAGTAGTCAACTACTTAAGAAAAGTGAAATTTCAACATGATCCAAGGCGTGCATAGACCATGAGATGCGGTAGAAACTGAAAAAATGCACTTTTTTACCCACTTTTTGACATTTAAAACCCATCTGACATTCATGAATCTTTGACGATCGCTATGAAATGATGCTTTACGTCTCTAGAGGGTTCAAGTACTTAAGAAAAGTGAAATTTCAAGATGATCTAAAGCGTGCATAGACCATGAGATGCGGTAGAAATGGGAAAAAATGCACTTTTTACACACTTTTTGACATTTAAACCCATCTGACCTTCATGAATCTTTGACGATCGCTATGAAATGATGCTTTACGTCTCTAGAGGGTTCAACTACTTAAGAAAAGTGAAATTTCAAGATGATCTAAAGCGTGCATAGATCATGAGATGCGGTAGAAACTGAAAAAATGCACTTTTTTACCCACTTTTTGACATTTAAAACCCATCTGACATTCATGAATCTTTGACGATCGCTAGAAATGATGCTTTACGTCTCTAGAGGGTTCAACTACTTAAGAAAAGTGAAATTTCAAGATGATCTAAAGCGTGCATAGACCATGAGATGCGGTAGAAATGGGAAAAATGCACTTTTTACACACTTTTTGACATTTAAACCCATCTGACCTTCATCAATCTTGGACGATCGCTATGAAATGATGCTTTACGTCTCTAGAGGGTTCAACTACTTAAGAAAAGCGATATTTCAAGATGATTCAGAATGTCTTTGGACCATGAAATGCGATAGAAACTGATAAAATTGATTTTTCATTTTTTTTTCTTGATTTCACCAGCCAGACTATTCTCTTGAGAAATTTTCCTGGAAGATCACCAGAAACCCTTACTGCAATTCAAAAAAATACATCTGTTAGAATGAGTTGACGTGGATATATATTCTCTACAGTCCTATACTGCCTTCGCTGTAGCTTTTTTACTACCGAGAATAGGATTTCCAAGTTTCTGGATATCGAAACAATCTTCGAAGCCCTCTTTGCTTCATAGAAACTGTTCTGTAAAAACCTTCCATGTTTGATCCATGAGCTGAAAACCTGCACACCTCCACATACGTCTAGTGTGCCTATATTGAGGTTACTGTCAATGTTATTGGTTGGTGGTTCTATTAGAGGATCTTCAAGAGGCTGAAGAGGGTTTTTTTCAATAGTCCCATTGGTTGCTTCTTTTATTTCATCGATTGAAGATAAAGAAACGAATACAGTTCAACGGTTTGGAAAAAGAATTCTCGTTCTTCTTCCAAGCACTGCAAAAATCTTTCTTTTTTTATTTTTTCAAAAAGTTGGAGTTTTTTAGTAGTTTCTTATGATTTAACTTAAAATTGTCTTTTTAGGGACTTTTGCTGGAGGGTCACCTGGCATTCTTTGAAGTCGATTACTTATGATAAAACCTCATCTGTGATCTAAGAATCATTGACGATCCGTGCCTGCGCTATGAAATACAGTAGAAATCGAAGAATTTTAAAATGAAATCTGAATATCTCAAAACCGCTTTAACTTACATATACATTACATCATCTCAGTATCTCAACTATTTGTAGCAATAAAATAAATACCTCATTGCGTCATTAGTACCGATCCTTTTAGCCTCCCAATAAACACAAAAACCGCAAATTCTCTCCAAAAAAATGCCACTTTTCTCGCACGTAAATCCCGCG
The DNA here is from genome assembly GCF_022605725.1 of Anthonomus grandis grandis. Lineage (NCBI taxonomy): Eukaryota > Metazoa > Arthropoda > Insecta > Coleoptera > Curculionidae > Anthonomus > Anthonomus grandis. Next base: position 64,608 of record NW_026088524.1, read on the forward strand.
TGTAAAACCCCGTAAAACACGAACCGTCGCGTATCAACCGTCTCGACGTACCGATTGGAACTGCTTTGATTAATTCGGCGCGGTAGTACCCACTTCCCCACCGTTTAAATGGTACCACGCCAGACCCAAACAAGAGGAAGAATAAGAAGAAGAAGAGGTGGTACTTATTATGTAAAAGTCTATATGGAGCTTAACCGGGATCTGATTAGAATGGAAAGAACGACGTCAATTTTCGGGTGGCTTTTGTCACCTTCCGAGAGGTTACACGGATGTTGAATTAAGTAGTAGATGGGACTTAAGGATAATATTTTACGTGATCGAGGGCATATATGCAAGAATGTTCCCTGATGCGGTTAAGATATTCGCTATTCCTTAAGAATAGAGTGATTATGTTCTTACAGGAACTCCTGGAATAAAAATTTAAATATTTTAAAGGAAAATTTGTAAGAAATTTTTAGGAAAAGTCGGAAAAAACTTGATTTTTTTAATGGAAGATTTTTAAAATTTCTTCAGAAAAAATTAAAAAAATTTTCAAAAAACCCGAAAAAACCAAAATTTCTCAATTTTGACTACTAGTGCTAAATTTTTTCAGGAAAAGTGGACAAACCTTGAAGAAACCTAAAAAAAAAAGAAAAAATTCAAAATGTTGTCTACTGGTAGTTAAGATATTTGCTATACATTAAGAATGATGAATGATAGTCGGAAAAGCTTCAAAAAACCCAAAAAACTAAAAATTTCAAAATTCTGACTGTTGATATTTAAGATATTCGTTATTCCTTAAGAGTGAAGTGATTATATTCTTACAGGAACTCCTGGACTAAAAATTCAAATATTTTGATTTTTTTAAGGGAAGATTTCAAAAATGTCTTCAGGAAAAGTCGGAAAAACTTTAAAAAATCCAAAAAAACCAAAAACTTTGTAATTTTGAGTACTGACTTTCAAGATATTCGCGATTTCTTAAGAGTGAAGTTAATTTGTTCCTTACAGGCACTCTTTTAATAAAAACTCAAATATTTTGACTTTTTTAAGGGGGATTTTCAAAATTTCTTAAGAAAAGGTCAGAAAAACCTCAAAAAACCTGAAAAAACCAAAAATTTCAAAATTTTGACTCCTGCCACTCAAAATATTCGCGATTTCTTAAGAGTGAAGTCAATTTGTTCCTTACAGGCACTCTTTAACTAAACTCTCACGAGATGTGT